>NW_008344991.1:439218-629284 GCF_000622305.1 Nannospalax galili
TAAATGGACTCAAAGATTGTCATCTCAATAGATTCAGAAAAGGCTTTTGACAAAATTCAGCATGCATTTATGTTCAAAGCCCTAGAAGTACTGAAGGGAACATACCTCAACATAATTAAAACTATATACAATAAACCCACAGCCAACATCACTCTAAATGGAGAAAAACTAGAAACATTCCCATTAAATTCAGGAACCAGACAAGGCTGTCCACTGTCTCCAAATTTCTTTAACATAGTGCTTGAAACTCTTACAAGAGCAATAAGACAAGAGCAGGAAATTAAAGGCATAATAATAGGAAAAGAAGAGATCAAATTATCCCTTTTTGCAGATGATATATGTAAGAGATGCCAAAGACTCCATCAGAAAACTCCTAGAAATTATTAATACATTCAGTAAGGTGGCAGGTTACAAAATTAATCTACAAAAGTCTGTAGCCTTTCTATAAACCAATAACAATCAATCAGAGAAATACTGGAAATATTCCCCTTCACAATAGCTACAAAAAAACAGAATATCTTGGAATAAACCTGACTAAAGATATTAAAGAGCTCTGCAATGAAAATGTTAAATCTTTAAAGAAAGAGATTGAGGAAGACATCAGAAGATGGAAGGACCTCCCATGCTTATGGATTGGAAGAATTAATATTGTAAAAATGACCATCCTACCAAAAGCCATTTATAGATTCAATGAAATGCCAATCAAAATCCCCATGACATTTTTCACGGAATTGAAAAAAACCATCCTAAGATTCATAAGGAAACACAAAAGGCCTCAGATAGCCAAAGCAGCCCTGAGCACTAAGAGCAATACTGGGGGGATTACTATACCAGATTTTAAACTGTATAAAATCAGCATGGTACTGGCACAAAAATAGACCCACAGATCAATGGAACAAAACTGAAGACCCAAATATGAATATATTCAATTTCAGCCACCTGATATTTGACATAGGGGCTAAGAACATTCACTGGAGGAAAGACAGCATGTTCAGCAAATGGTGATGGCAAAACTGGATCTCCACCTGTAGAAGAATGAAACTATGCCCCTATTTTTCACCTTGCATAAAAGTTCCAACTGGATCAAAGACCTCAATGTGAAACCTGAAACTCTGAAACTGTTAGAAGAAAACATTGGCAATAACCTACAAGATATAGGTGTAGGAAAGGGTTTTCTAAACTGGACATCAACTGCCAAGGAAACAAGGTCAAGAATCAACAAATGGGACCTCATTAAACTAAAAACTTCTGTACATCAAAAGAGACAACCAGGGAAGTGAAGAGAAAACTCACAGAATGGGAGAAAATCTTCACCAGTGATGCATGTGACAGAGGTTTAACATCCAGAATATATAACGATCTCAAAAAACAAAGAATCAAGGAAGGAACCCAATAAAAGATGGGATAAGGAATTGAACAGAGAGTTCTCAAAAGAAGAAGTAAAGATGGCTAAGAAGCATCTTAAAAGGTGGTCAACATCACTAGTAATTAGGGAAATGCAAATTAAAACCACTTTAAGATTTCATCTTACCTCAGTCAGACTGGCTAAGATCAAGAGAACAAATGATACCAAATGTTGGAGAGGATGTGGGAAAAGGGAAATGCTCATCCACTGCTGGTGGGGCTGCAAACTTGTTCAACTCCTATGGAGAGCAGTGTGGAGAACTCTTAAAAAACTACAAATGAGCCTACCATCTGACCCAGTTATACCACTCCTTGGCATATACCCAAAGAACTCATCATATCGCAGAGACACTTGTACATCCACGTTTGTTCCTGCTCTTTTCACGATAGTCAAGAGATGGAAGCACCTAGGTGTCCCTCAATTGATGAGTAGATAATGAAAATGTGGTTCATTTATACGATGGAGTTTTACTCAGCAGTAAAGAAAGATGAAATCATGAAATTTACAGGTAAATTGATGAAACTAGAAACTGTTATACTAAGTGAAATAACACAGACTCAGAAAAACAAATGACGTATGTTCTCCCTCATATGTGGAATATGTGGAACCTACACCAAATCCTTATAAGTATATATGTATCCAGACATAACTACAGGAACCAGGATGATGAAAAGGAACCAGGGAGGTAAAGGAAAAGAAAGAATCTGAAAGAGAAGAACAGTAGGAAACAGGTGTTAACAAGGGCGATATGGATAAAAATGGGTTTATTTTAAGGGAAGGTTATACACAGAACCTAGGGGATAAAGGGAAAGAAGCTCAAGAGAGGTGGGACCATAGGAGAAGGGCATTATTAAGGGAGAAATGGGAAAATGGGGGCACCTTAAGTGGGGAAACCATGATGGAAAGGTTAGACAATGTGAGAGATAAAACAATGCCTAGCTAGTTTTAGAAAACCAGAAGGAACCATATTAGGCCAACAACCTACTGACAAATTATACACATAATCAGATCAAAGAATATGTCTAGGCAGGGTTTATCTGAGAGCGTTTGGTCTTTGTCCAAATTTGATTAAGACCTATTATATGAAATACATAAAAACTCAATTAAAGTATTTTTAATCATAACATATAGTAAAATAAAACAATAATAATGATTATTTTCTTCAAAATATCAGTGATTTGACCCTTGAACTCTTAGAGCCACAGTATATTGGTCAGAATTCACTAGATGAATATAAAGAATAATAAGGCTTTTGCCTTAGATCACCTTATGTCTGGGGCACAATCCCTGAATGTGCTGCCCATTCTGGGGAAAGGTCTTTTGCCTCAGTTAATCTCCTCATAAAATATCCTTATAGACCCACCTAGAGGAATCTCTTTTTGTACCCCAATTCAGTCAAGTTGAAAACCTAGATTGACCGTCACATCAGTTGTGATTGATACTTTCGTCTCAAATAGACTCCAAATTGCAATGAGTTCAAGAAAATGGTAGTGCCTTTTCATGATTTCTTGAGAAAAGAGTTTATAAAGTAAAGGAATAATTAATTAAACAGTAGGTTTCATGGGATTCTTGCAAAGGAGTTGATACTGAGTTAGAACCGTGAATGATGCTTAGAACTTTAATAGGTCAAGAAACACCAGAAAACAGATCTTCCTGGTAGAGAGGCTATCAAGAGAAGTTGGGGTCAGGGCTATGCAAATATCTGACACAGTGAAGTGAAAAATGTCAAGAGATAACACCAAGCAGGTGGCTGAGAGCCATGTTGTGAAAAGCCTTAAATGTAAGTTGAATAGAGGGATTTATGGGAGTTCTGTGTGTGATTTTTCAAATAAGAAGCTGCATGAAGCTTTTGACCCAAATGGTGACATGACCGTAGCTTATAACCTAGAAGGATTGTAGGGATGGCAAAGGACGGGAAGGAAAAACTGACTTCTATACGATTACAAGACAGCATGCTCATGCCCATGGTACATAACTTGGGAAAGGGGTGTAACATACTTGAAATTGGATTTTATTTCAAAGTCTTGGTAGAAGGCAGAGCTATTTATGTGGCATAACATGAAAGTTAGAGCAAGTGTCTTTGGCAGTTTTAATCCTATTCAAATATCAGCATACCTATGGGAAGACAGCGTGACAAGGTACAGTGTCTTGCAGGGATGATGAGGAAGGCAGGATATAATTGTCTTCATTAAATGAGACGTTAAATGGTTTACATGAATCTAAGAAAATATGAAATGTACAGCCCTAAGGTACATGTCCCCTGTTTATCCGCACAACAAATTTGAGTGTGTAATATCTCTTTGTGGGTGGAGGGAAAGAGCAGCACCTGTATCCTCACACATCGAAAGATCTTTTCAAACTCACTGTGCTTTTAATCCTGCACGATTTTCTGTGAAGGCTGCACTGCCCATAAATTCAGACAGATAATTTAAATTTGTCAATCTTCCTCTCCATACTTTTAGCCTAAATTTTTGGTCAAAGAGGAATGAATCATAGACTTATAGAAGGGGCTTTTGGATGGAGTCATCAGTGATGTTACTGTAACTCTGGGCGAATAATGGATTTTAGCCTTTAGTTGGTTGGAGTTTTCACTTCTAATTCCATGTTGCATTCATGCCACGTGTGGTAGTTTGAATGAGCATGTGCCTTGTAGGCTCAGGTATTTGAGAATTTGACTTCAATTGGTGGTGCTCTCTAAGGCGTCATGGAGTCTTTAAGAAGCGTACCTTGCTGGAGGAAGTGTGTCTGGACGGGCGGCCTTTGAGAGTTTTTCTTACCCCACTTTTGGTTTGCTCTCTGCTTCACATTTGTTGTTGAAGATGTGATCTCTTCAGCTTTCTGCTCTTGTCAGCAAGTCTACTGTTTGCTGCCATGACTCCTCGCCATGATAGTCTCTTATCCCTCTGGAACTACAAACCAAAATAAACTTTCTTCTTACCTCTCTCAAGGCATTTTATCACAGCACCAGGAAAATAACTAATATACCACCAGTCTAAAGAAATGTAGGGTATATTACATTACTCCTATCTTTTGTCTTCTGGCTGCTGGAGCATTATTTTCCAGAAGAGCCCGAAGAAATATACATGCAAGCTTACAAATCTAAGACTGTAGGAAAGTTAGAATTTGAATACAGAGAAGAACATGAAGACACTGCTGGGAGGTTGCATAGGGACAACAGTCTGCATTCACTCACCCATTCACACACTTTGTTAGGGGCTTGTGAGGTGTGGCTTCATAAATGTTAGGAGGCAATGGAAGTTGAAACAGGAAGAATGCATGATGGATAGAAAGAAGAGAGCCTCACCTTCCTTTCTATATACTTAGAATTCGTTGAGCAGGTGACCACAAGTCATCATGTTTGAAAGACTAATCTTGGAACTTCTTTTTGTCTTCTTATAAGTTCATTGCATCATGTCTGATCATCTGATCAGGTCTAGGGTATTTAGGTTCTTTTTTTAGGAACTAAACCACAATCAGATGTGTAGCCTGATCAAGTTTGGATCAAGAAAGAGTGGGTGTACAAACAGGCCAACTCAAGTACAGAAGAAAAATCACAAGCATTCTTGGAGATCTGGAGCTGGTGAGCACGTGTGCTCTGAAAATGATTCAGCCCTTGGATCTGATTCACAGTCTGAAAGACAGCACCATCCCTCCAGAGAAATTACATTCGTTCATAGCTTCTGGTGTTTCTTTTGCTTTTAGAGCACTTATTCACCTCAATATCTACATATTTCTGTGGTAATATAATTGTTTGGTCTACTAGACTACATACTTTATTAATGGAAGGTGGAAGGAATCCTGTTTGTTGTGTTTACAATTGTATCATCAGCAACAATTAAGACTATTTAGTACATGCTGTACTCCCAGTGAATATCTGGAAAGATTAATATTTAATCTTTTTTATTTATTATTTTTATTTTATGTGTATGCGTGTATTGCCTGCATGTAGGTAAGTGCACCTGTGTCGTGCGATGCCCGTGGAGGCCAGGAGAGGCTGCCAGATCCCCTGGAACTGGAGTTATGGACAGTTGTTAGCTGCTGTGTGGGTGCTGGGATTCAAACCGGGGTCTTCTGCAAGAGCAGTCAGTGTTGTTAACTGCTGAGCCATCTCTCCAGCACCAATATCAAATATTTTTATTCCTCCTCAGATTCTTTAAGTTTTCTCATCTAATTGAAACTGATGGGAGTAGTAATGTCAAATGTCAGAGAACAAAATGAGGAAATGGAAAGCAGGAAGTGTCAGCATTCTGAGAGATCCTTGATGGTGAGGCGGGTGTCTATTTCTGAACGATATCCAGAAAGGAGTGTGAGAAGCTACGCTATTTCACACTCCTGAAGGTAGTCAGATTAGTGAAAATCTAGAATGAAAGTAGAGGTACTGTGAAGATAGAAAAGCCATTTCCTGAGAAGAAATCATGCCTGGCTGGCTCTGTCATACATCCCTTGAAATGTACATGTGCCTGTTGGGGAAGGAGCAATTGAAATGAATCTATTGTCACTTTCAAAAGCCTCTGGCAACAGTGTGTGTCAAAAGTCATTGAGAAAACAGTCACTGTGGAACTAGGGAAAGAGCTTTGTCAGAAGTAGGAAACTGACCTAGAAATAATGAATAAAGAGTAGTGATTAGTGGACACATTTTTTATTGGAAAAGCTAAGCAATGAGGTGCTCAGGGATCTGAGTTGATAGAACTTTCATTCAGCGTTTTAACAAATGATCTGTGAAAGTAAGAAGCCTGTAGAATGTTCACATCTGACGATTACACATACTGTGGAAGGTGCGATAACAACTATAAAACTTTAGCATTTAAAAAGGTCACGTGCTGCCCTAGCACTATGGGTTCATATGCACAACGGCCTTGTCATGTTTGAAAAACACTGTTTCTTTGCTGTCATCCCCCACCTCTGGCTCTTACAATTTTTCCACCCTCTCTTCCTCAATGATCCCTGAGCCTTGGAATGAGGGGTGTAATACAGCTGTTCAATTTAAAGCGGAGCACTCCTCCTCTCTTATTCTCTGAAAGATGACAAAAGGCAGAAAAAGATAGAGGGGGAGAGAGAATATCATGGCACATAACTCAAGTAGCATAAAGGTACAAAACAATTCAAAGCATCTAACTCTCTATTCAGTTCTGTTCCACAGATCACTGCTGAACACAGGGTACAGCCTGGATATGGCTCAAGTCCATCAGTTAAAACTCATCTATCGTGAAATTACTCCTTAGCATAGTCCTGTAAGAGGTAGCTGAACCTTTAAGAGGTAGAATCTATTAGGAAGTAGTTTGCTAGCTAGGGTGTTGCCTCTAACGAGGATAAATGTAGTTGTTTGACACCATAGTTAATCTCCAGGAGAGAGTTACAAGAGCCTGACCTCTGAATCGCTCTGTTTTGCCACATGATCTCCCCGTTTCACACTGGTCCCCACTAGTGTGATGTGATACAGTGGCTATGATGTGATACAGCAAGGTTCCCCTTACCAGAGAATGTGGAACAAGTGAAACTAACAGAACTAAGACTTTTAGTTCCCCAAATTGTGGGCTGAAAGCCTCTTTCCTGTATAAAATAATCAGTATCAGGTATTTTACTATAGTAAAGGAAAATAGATCATATACACAATTTCTAGACCATCTTTTCTTAAACATTATATGCACAGCCATGTACTTATATACATATTCTTTTATAGCATATACTTACACACAAATGGAAATGGAAAACTGACTATATACAGTATTTAAATCATTTCATATAAAGTCTTTTTCATTATCGTTATTGTGTATCACTATTCTCAATTCTGATTTCTTCCACCAAATTAAATCTCTAGAATTGAGTTATATCAGCTATATCATTTCCACAATTTGGATGCTAAATAAAACATGTCTTAATACATCAACCATAAAAGTGTGTGTGTGTGTGTGTGTGTGTGTGTGTTAGAATGGAATGAGGTGCGTGCATGCCCCAGCATGCATGTGGAGGTCAGAGGACAACTTGTAGGAATCTGTTCTCTCCTTCTACCATGTGGGTTCCAGGTATCTGACTCAGATCAGTCAGACTTGGTGGCAAGTACCTTTACACGCTAAGCCATATCACTGGCCACATTGCATGATTTTTTTTAAACTGCTAATAAATATTGGAGCTATATTGTCCAGATATAGGCCACCATATAGATCTTTTTTATCCCTAGTTTACTGTTTCTGAATGGTGGGCCTTTAGGTTGCTTCCTGTTTTCTTACTATATTGATGTTATTATAATTTTTGTTGTTATTCTTGAATGCATGTTTCTTCAGATGTTTATTCAGGATCAATTCCTGGAAGTGGGATTACTGCTGAGTCAAAGAATAGATGCAGTTATAGCTTGTTGCTTTTGTCCAATTGCCTTCAAAAATGTTCTCTCAATGTATATTCTTAACAGCAGGAAATGAGTACCTATTTTCCCATAATGTAGCCAATAATAGGTATTGTAAAAATGTAGTTGCATCAAAGTGTGATCTTTCTGTTATACAATGTGCAGTTTTAATTTTAATTTTTCCCCAGATGGTCTCTTCTTTCTGCCTGTTCTTTTTCTTTTTCCATGTGTGTGTGTGTGTATGTGTTCATATGTTCCTGTTTGTGTTCCTCTGTGTGCATGTATATGTGTGCATGTGTGTGTGCATAGGTATACGCGGAGGTCAAAGAGGACACCAGGTGCCCTGCTGTAGCTTTCTGCCTTATTCTCTTGAGATAGGTCTCTTAGTAACTTGGAGCTAGGCTGGTGGCCAGCAGCCCAGTGGTCTTCCTGCTTCTGCCTCTTGCATTGCTGGAGCTACAGCTGTGTGCCTGGCCAGGGCTTTTTTTCATGGGTGCTAGGGATTCAAACTGAGCCATCTCCCCAGTCCCAGATTCTATACTTTAGAGAGACTTGAGAAAAGAAGGAGAGAAATGCTGAGGCCTGGGCACAGTCAAGGATCTAACTGGGTCAAACAGTTTATTTGAATGATCTGGAATTGTTAACGCATGCTCTCTGCCCACACAGTGGATCCCCATTCCTGGAAATGGAAATGGACATGCCATAGCTGAGACCTATCGTGCCTTGGAAAGAAGCCTCTAAAATCACATCATCTTATTGGTTGGTAAGGATTGAAAGGTCAGTAGGGAAATAAGTATCAGCTAATTGGACAATGCATGCAGTGGGTGATCTGGTAGATTTGAACGCCACTAATTACAGAGAACACACAGGAGTTGGTGGAATGGGATGATCTTTTTAAAATTTTTATTTATTTATATTTTTTATGTGTATGAGTGTTTTGCTTCCATGTAGGTAGGTGCACCCATGTTGTGTAATGCCCGTGGAGGTCAGAAGAGGGCATTTGATCCCCTGGAACTGAAGTTATGGATGGTTTTTAGCTGCCATGTGAGACTGGGAATCCAGCCTGGGTCCTCTGCAAGAGCAGCAGTGCTCTTAACTGCTGACCCATCTCTCCAGCCTGGAAAGAGGGAAAGAGATGATCTCTAAAATCCCTTCTGAACTGATGCTTTTATGATTGATGTATTAAGACATGTTTTATTTAGCATCCAAATTGTGGAAATGATATGGTTGATATAACTCAATTCTAGAGATTTAATTTGGTGGAAGAAATCAGAATTAAGAATAGTGATGATTTAGTTGTTTATAAATTACTATTTCTTTTCTTTCTTTATTTTTTTAGGCAGAGTCTCCTTGTAGCCCCAGCTGGCCTGGAACTCACTATATATACCAGGCTGGCCTCTGACTCACAGAGCTCCTCCTGCCTCTGCCTCCCGAACGCTAGGATTAAAAGCATGCCCATCCAAATGACTATTTCTTGAGAATATCATTCAAGACAAAGAATGTTTTTAAGAGGAAAAAAAATGACTAATGATGATTGTTTTTCTATCTGAAGACACATATTTGATTTTCCTACCTCCATCTATTTATAAATGGTCTATATAGTCAGTCATTATGCCCCACATACACTCAGTTTTACTGATAACTGCCTAGCCGTTGTGAGTCTCTCACATGTGCACACTTACTTTTCCTGTGGGAGTCACACAAATGCAAAAAATTCTAAGCACCAAACAAAATTTAAAAACTTTAAAAATACACATTTTTTTCCTTTTCTTGTAGTAATTTTAGAGATCCTGCAGCCTGGGGTGGTACCTCACATAATTTAGTTTGGGAGATAGATATCAAGGGTGTACAAAAATATTTTTACTAATTTATATTGAGATGCATGGTTTAAACATGGGCGATCATTCAAGTGCTTGATTAAATTTGTTGGAAGTTCTGTGTGTTAAAACATTTCACATCCTGGGAAAATAAAACCAAATATGTTGTTTTTCATTGTTCTGCACTCAACCATGAGAAGTTAAACAGAGCTTTCAAAAAGAGGGAAAATGAAAAAAACCTGAATGAATCCCTCTAAATCAAATTGACCTTTCTTAGGCACTTTTTCCTACATCTTGGCAAGGGCTGAATCTATGTCCTTTTCTTGGAGCAGCCTGTGTGGTCCACTTGCTGTGGCTTCTCCATTCTGAGATGACAACATTGTCAGAGTACAGTAACGCAATAAACACTAATTCCCAGTCATTGGAAATAACCCGTATTTACTGAAGGCCAAGGAGCCTTGTTGCTTTCTGATACTTGAGCTCTATTGCTGCTTATTTAAGGCAGCCAGAAGGTGAGAATAGCTCTCTTGGAGCAGCTTCCTCTGCCTGGCTCCCTGGACCGCCATGCTCCATGCTCCTTGCTCCCATTCCACTGTCTGCATGTTTTGCTCTGGTGCCTGTTGTGTTGAAAGATGAAGTCCTCGAGAAAGTTTATTTTAGATGACTGTAATGAGTAACAAACTTTTATTTCTACTTTTCATATGCTGAAAAAATTTTCATTTCAGAGTGACAGAATCTGGGGACCTGTGTTAAGAGTTAGGGATCTTGAGTTTTACATTCAGTGAAGCAGTTTCACACTTTCTCTATTTTCCTTTTACAGAGTACCTCCTTTTGTGGGGGGTCAGGAGGGATAACTTTTACATGAACTCAAAATCCAGTTTCCTTTGAAGTCTACCATATTGGGGTGTAGTAGACTATGTGGAAAAGAAAAAAATTCCAATGAAAAGTAGAGACAATCTTTCTCAGACTTTGCCCAAACTTCCTATAGGAAGAATGTTTCTAATGTCAGTGGTCTAAGGTCTTTCCACTTTCTGAATAGTTTCATCTGGAGTATGTACATATCCAGTAGCACACCATTAATCATAATAAGCCTGTTCTCTATAACTTTTGAGAGTCAAAACTTGTCTTTTTAAAAAAACTTTTTACTGAGCTTCTGTAATTTCAACAACAGTTCTCAAACAAACCCAGACCCCCTCCCCCATCCATGCCTTCCCCACCCCATCCCCACTGAGCCCCATGTACTCTGCCACACATAGTAAGTCCTATCCAGTCAAGCATTTGTACCCAGATGCCCTTCAGTGCAAATTCTTCCACTGGAGTCCAGTCAGTCCATCGAAAGATTGTGTACAAGGCATACTCTCCCCAACCCAGCAGAAACGGCCCCCAATGGCTCTCAGTCTAGGACCGGCCTTTAAGCAGATACAAATTACTCTCAGGTGCTCTAACTGATAGATGTTTGGTCCCATTTAACTTTGGTCCCATTCAGCTTTCTTATGCTGTGAGTGGATGTGCTGCTCAATTCAAGAGCATTGCCTTTGTCAATTGAGATCTTTGATACTACTGTTTCTATCCTTGGTTGTCAAAATAATGAATTTGATACTCTCGCATAGTGGAAATTATTCATTGAGCATTTCTTATGTGGTAAGTAATTTACCATTTTCTCTTAAGCTACTAATAATTTTATTGAATAGCTTTATCCATTTATAAGATAAACACTGGAGGCTGAGGGAGTAAATAAATTATTCTATGTGTTATTTACTAGCAAGAGGTGGAAACTGAGGGACTACACATTATTGCATATAGCAAATTAATATGCTCTTATATATTTGTCATTTACATATGACTCATGACTTTCTAGCTATTGGAGATGTTATCAAATATAGTGGTAAAACAGGAACTTTAGCATAGGTGAGGTTTAAGTTCAAATGAGTGGTATCTTTTCTTGAAGAAGTTATACAAATTCAACAAAACTGAATTAAACAAGAACTGCCTCAACATGTATTCTTAGAAGCAGAACCTAAAGCACAAATTTGAGTGTGTATGGTTATAGAGGAAAGCCAGCTAAAATAAGGGAATGAGGGAGTCTGGGTAGTAGAGAGTGTAGGAGGAGTAGACTCAGGCTGGCCTGCTGAACACTGAAACATACATTTGTTTGATGGCATTGTTTGACCCTCTGGGGAGAAGGCAGAGTTTTGTTCCCCTTTATTAGTTAGTCATTGGCTGACCACAGCAAAGCCTGGTATAACCTTTTCAGGCAACATCTAGCTAGTACCTTTAAAACAAAGCCATTTGTACTGAGAAGGTTGCAGGGATAAGCCATCAGTTCCCATCATGCTCAGCACCTGAAAGACGAATGTCTCTACAGGTTGAGCTGAGGAGGTTAGGCCATTTATCATACTAATGTTCTTTTGTGGGTTTTGTTTTTTTTTTTTTTTTTTTTTTTTTTTTGTCTTTTTGAAACAGGGTCTCCCTATAGCCCCAGCTCACCTGGAACTCCCTACGTAAACCAGGATGACCTCCATCCTGCAGAGATCCACCTGCCTCTGCTGGGATTAAAGGCATGTGCCGTCATGTCTGCTGATACCAGCATTTCTTGTCTACGAGTTCTCGTTTAGTGGACCATTGACTTAAATCAGGTGTATATTTGTAATGTGATGGTCTGCTTTTGCTTTATGTGTCTGTGGCTGGTGATGGGAAGTTGGAGGAGGGGAAAAAAGGAGACAGGGAAGTCTCACGCGCTAATAAGGACAAAGTAATGTCAAATGATACCAGAGGTGTCTTGCCTAAATCACTTAGCACCTAATGGATGAGGTGGGGAAGCGCCTCTCAGACAGTAAAACAAACACAAAAGGCTTGAGTAGTCCTGGCAGGCTTAGGGAGGATGGATGGAGCTCATGAGGATTTGTGGGTAATGAGGTGGGAAAGCAAAAGCCATTTCAGGAGGGGTCTGTGGCTCATGCCTGAGGGTGAGACTTACCACTGAGGACCTGAAAGTACCTAGAAACCTTGCCAGTCGAAATCCATGCTTGTCATATCTATGGTGAGACTCCTGCTTCGTGATTAGGAGCATGCACGTTGCTCCATTTGTGTTTCTTTGTGGTTTTTTTCACCTCCATTTTCCTGGGAACATCTGAAATACAGTATGGATAGTCTTGCCCTGTTACTGATGTAGTTGATTAAAGTTTTTCAAGGACAATACTGAGACTGGTGTAAAAATACACATTAGCGTCTTTCTCAGGCCAGCCAAAAGCAAGGTTTTGAGCAAACTGGATGCTTGTAGATCCAGACTTCTGTAGGCCTGGGCTCGCCCTGACACTTCCTCATCTCTGAGGTTTCTCCAGTTCCCCTTCTGTGCACTCCCTAAGCGACTCGTAGACCACTTACTAACTGACTGTGCTTTGTTAGTCCCACGACTCCTATCACTGAACACACTCGAACTCCTTTAGGGTGGGAACCAACATTCATTTCTGCTCACAGTAACCATTGTTTTCTTACCACTTCAAGACTTTTCCTTTTCCTGCTACAGCGTCATGTCGCTTTTCCACATGGAGTCTGAAGGGGAAGGCCGCTGTGGGCTCTGTGGAGCTCCCTTGAACTCCAGCCAAGGATATGTATTGGACATGCTCCTCTGAAGTCATACAGAGCATGGGCTGGAGCTCGGAGTGGTGGGAAATGGGTATGGAACCTCAACAACTCACAACAACACTGTTAACAATAGCGAAACCTGGAAGCAACCCAAATGTCCACTGGAGAGGGGATGAACAACGATGGTACCGTCACATAACAGATGGAATACTGTATAGCTGTCAGATGAATACCTTCCTACCCAGTAATATGGGTGCAGTATAGCAATATTTTATTAAGCAAAAAAGTCAACTTCAGAAGTTCACATGAAGTAAGACCTACTGTAAAAGCTGGGCGTGGTGGCCCACACCTTTAATCCCAGCACTCCGGAGGCAGAAGCAGGCGGGTCTTTGTGAGTTCAAGGCCAGCCTGGTAAACATAGTGAGTTCTAGGACAGCTGGGGCTACAGGGAGACCCTGTCTCAAAAAGAAAAAAAAAAAAACTTGTAAAAATTAAAACAATTTAAAACTATAAACATAGCTAATAAGTGGCCTATAGGAAAGGGGCTTGGAGAGATGGTCCAGCTGTTTAGAGCACTGTCTGCTCTTGCAGAGGACCCAGGTTCAGTTCATGTTATTATACATTGTGTTTAGTAACTGTCCATAATTTCAGTTTCAAGAGATGTGACACCCTCTTTCAGCCTCTATAGGTATTGCATGCACATGGTGCACTTACATAGATGCAGGCAAAACTCTCATATACATAAAATAAAAACAAATTTATTGAAAATTTAAAAACACATATAGAAAAGGAAGAAAAGAACAGATTAAGTAGGACTTGAGATCATGGGCAGTAAAGGTAAATAATTAGATGTAATTGAAGGCTCTAACTTTTGCTTAAATGATAAGTTTCTGTGTTCTATTTGTGTGTGCGTGCGTGCATGCGTGCGTGCGTGTGTGTGTGTGTGTGTGTGTGATGCACTTGTGTTTACATGGTGGCCAGAAGTTAACTCAGGAATCTTTTGTCACATGTTATCCTCCTTTGTTTTTGCAACAGAGACTCCCACTCATCTGGATCTTGCCTATTAGACTAGGGTGGCTGATGAGTGAACCCCAGAAATCTGCCTTACCCTACCTCTCCAGCACTGGGATTACAGGTGTGTGCACTAGGCCTGGCTTTTTTTTTATATAAATTCTGGGGGTTGATCTCAGATTCCGTGTTTGCATGCCAAGTGCTTTACCAACTGAGCTGTCTTCCCAGTCCTCTGTGCTAATACTATCATTGACTAAGCCCAATAAACTGCTAACTAAATAAAAGAGGTCCAATTTGAATCAGCAGTGAGAAGGTGTCCTATACCAAAGATTAAAGTAACTGTGAATGTCTAGGACCTGAGAGAACCCATGTATAGCGCGGTGATCATTTAGGAGGTAAAAGGGGACGGCAATGCTGACAGCATGAGTTGTTTTGGGAAATAAGTGAAACAAGCTATGTGTAGTGAGTTAGGAAGGAAAAAGGTATTTTATTATATTTTCCTGCTTGTGTGTTGAGCACTTGATCATTGAGAAGCTAGTTCACGTTCCATTCCCCTACTCTTACTTTCACTGAGGAACACCTGTGTTCTGTGCCCAGAAAAGGGTGAGCATAGATGGTGTTCCAGGAAACCTTCCAGGTTGACAAACAAGCAGGTGGAACTAAGAAAGTCCCAGATTTCCTTGACAAGAAAAACTTTGTAAAAAAGCAGAAGCACTAACAAATGTTCTAGAAGTTGCTTATGCCTTCCTGTAGTTGGTATACTGCCTCTGGTTTCCTGGTTTTAGGCTGAAGGCTGGGTGTTCTCCCATCCAATCCATTCAATCCTGGGAATGGATTTAGAACAAACATCTATACCTCAAACACATCCAAGGCATCTTTTCTCCAGTCTATATAGCAACACAGGAGCTAAGGTCAGTGCCCTGCTATCCTGGGCTCTCCGTTGATTCATGCAAGCAAACATACTAAGGCGCTCTCTTCCTTAAAGGAGCAGCAGTTTCATCTGGAAAAAAAAGCTATCGTAAACCACACCTTGGACATTCAGGAAAAAAATTCCTCATTTGCCTATTAGCAGTCCCACAAAGGTAACAATGACTCATTACAGGCATCTCCTGGGTGCTCAGGTGAAACTAGACAACCTGGCTGGATGGTCCATTCTATCACTGAGTGTTGCAATAACATGAAAAGAAATGCTTTGTGTTAGCTGATTTGAAAATGGATCTCTGTTGTGGAGATAAATATAGAAACGTTATCAGGTTACTAATCTGCCATTGAACGCGGGCCTCAAAGAGAGTCCTAACTATGCTTGTCATATCTGTCTTCAAAGGCTGTCACAAATACAGCTAATGAATTATAACACACTTGCCACCACCTTTATCAAATTCTTTTATCTGTTTTCCTTTGTCTTTTGAAAATGATATCCACTGTGATGATAATGAACAAATTAGTGATTTCTAATCAGCTTTATCTCCACTTTATATTAGTGTTTTTGAATGGAGCTAAAACTTCAGAGTGACCAAAAATTCATGTTTTAACTTTAGTTGATTATACATATTCTTGGAACAAATGAATATGTATATTCAATAAGTGCAAGCAATTGCAAAGATGTATTTTCAAACCACAGTCTTTTCCCCATAGTTATTCAGAAAGCCTTGTGGCTGGTTAACATCAGACTAGATCTTAATTTTATAGTATTTATTAACAGTCTTGAGTATATTAGAAGATAAACTTCCTATGAGTTTTGGGTATTCCCACTTAAAATGATATTTGATAATACCACTAAAAACCTACTTTTAGTTAGAAGAAAATTAAATATTTTGATTATAAAAATGTAATAAAATATAAGTATAGACAATTATTAAAATATGTGGAGTAGGTACCCTACTTTGAATGCTGTATAATTGTATTTTCTGTGATTATGAAGCACTGCCTTACCAGACAGTCTCCATCTACTTTCATTTAGCTTTTTTTTTTTGCTGCTGTTATTATGCTGAGATAGAATCTCACTATGTGACCTGGCTGGCTTGGAATTCACTATGAAGAACCCTGCCTTCTACGGAATTTATTTTATAGACTAATTTTAACTATCCAATCAAAGTACCTTAGCATCACTGATGCTATTTGATTGAGGTAGTCTTTGCTAGATTTCTCCACTGCAAAGTTATCATTTCCCAGTACCCTCCCCCTAACTTCCTATACTTTTCTCTGGAAAGAACCTATATATATGGCCTCATATGAGGAATAATTCTCCTACAATACTTGGAGATTTTTAAAGCATGGGAGATTTCTATCCTTCAGTTATTTCATCATTCATTTATGTCATTTGAACTCACAGATAAATATTTACTGGATTATAGTCCAGTATTACTATATTTTCTTACTCAAATTGTTCTATTTTTGACCATTGTAGATAGTTTTAATTTTTTCCTATGCACTTTGATATATGTCTAGCATTGTAGACTTCTTACGTTTTGCTTCTGATTTTGATACTTCATAACTCTTTTGTTCTATTAAAATTCTCCAGACTTATTTTGTACATTTTGAACCCACTTTAGAACAGACCCTTTCTCTTACAACCTGGATAATTTTATTAGTATTAGAATCTACAGTCTGGGTACTACTTTTATTTGGATGCTTGAATGTCATTGATTCTAGGTCCCCCCCCCCAAAGCTGACTAAACAGGGTGTTTCTATATACAGCTATCTGTACATACATTAAGTTAAACATGAGTTCAAGTTGAAGTTTCCTGTCCTAAACCATTACCAGATATGCCATGTTTGCTTCCTTCCTACACTCATTTCTGAACTTGCAATCCAACAGTGAGAAGTCTGGCTTCTCCCATCCACCATCTATTTATCCAGTTGTTCAATTCCTGCATGTGTATAGTGGTATCGCGGTTCCCTCTCAAGCCGTGGGAAACAAATCTATTGCAGTCTAGTGATTATGCAGATCCTTAACCTTGACTCATATGCCTCATTTCCAAAGTTACTTATGTCAGGATCTTTTCCCTCACCACCCTCAGTGAGGCTGTCTCATGTATTTATTATGTGGTTAGATTATTTTGACACATTCTGCATTCCATTCTGGGATCTCCTGACTCCTAAATGAAAACATTTAGCTTGTGTACATTAAGATTTGCTTTATGTGTTGTAAGGTTCGCTGAGTATTTTACCAATGCAGAATGTGTGTATCCAAAATTAGGGAACTGGGGAGAATGGTTTCACTCCCCTGAGATGTCCCTTTGCACTTTATCTACTTCTACTCAACATCCTTCCCTTTCTCTGGATCCCACAAGCACTGATCTATTTACTATCTCTATAGTTTCAGTCTTTTCAAAATGTCATCTAATTGACATCATATGGTATAAGGCCTTTAGAATCATCTATTTCACTTAGCAATATGCCTTTAATGTTCACTCATGCTTTCTCATGGTTTGATGGTTTATTTCTTTTTATTGTAGAACAATGTAGCATTGTGCAGATCTTATCACAGTTTCTTACACATTTACAAGACATCTTAGCCTCGTCCAGGTTTTGACAATTATCGAGAAAGGTAGTGTAAATATTAACATGCAGACTTTCTGTGGTCACAACCTTTTGTATTAGTGGGACAATAATAAAGTGATTTCTGGGTCACGTGGTGAGATTACATATAGTTTTAAATCACTAGCAGCTGTAGTCCAGAGTGTCAGTGCCATTTTGCATTCTCACTAGCAATTAAAGAGAGTTCCCATTGCTCTGTGTCCTTGATGGAGCTGGGTATTGTCAGTGTTACAAATCCTGTATGCTATAATAGATGTGTAAAGGAAGTATCTCATTGTTTAGTTACTTAATGATGAGTGATCTTGTTTTCAATGGTTATTTCCCATCTCTGTATTTTGGGCATCCATTCAGATCTTTGGCTCTTTGGTACCATTCTTATTTGAGTTGTTTTCTTATTGTGGGTTTGAAGAATTCTTTGTACAGTTTGAATAAGACATATTTTTAGAGAAAAAATTCAGTATATATTTTTATTGAATTTTTGGGCATTTCATAGAAAACATCTTAATCATCTTATACTCCTTCCCCCATTCATACCTCCGTAGCCCCCCAACCAGATTTCATGCATTATTTCATATATGTTCAGGCCTATCAAGACAAGTTTGTGTACCCAGATGTTCCCCAGTGCAAGTTCATCCACTGGGTCTAGTTAGCCTTTCTAGAGTTTCTCCCTTAAAGAATATCAGCTCTCCCTCACTCCACAATAATCAGCTGCTAAGAGTACCCTGGCTAGGGTTTGGGGCATGCTGCCCATTTCTCCAGTTCTATGCTGGATTTCTGTCTGATTGAGTCAGCACGAGTCATATATACTGTCACCATTGCTGTAAGTTGTTGAGCAAGTTCCCAGAGGTTGTTTCCTTGTGTTCATGCACCAGCTCAGGCTCTTGCAATCTTTCCACCCCCTCTTCTGCAATGGCCCCTGAGCCGTGGATAGGTGAGGTTTAATGTAGGAATCCTACCCAGGGACATGCACTCTGCAGTGTCTTATTCTCTACACCTCGGCCAATTGTGTGCATTATCTGATGTGTGCTTTCCAAAGACATACTTTCCAACTCAGTGGATCATTTTTTATTTTTTTCACTATGTCCCTAAAAAGTGAAATTTTTATTATCTATAAAATCCAAATTATTGATCAACTCTTTTTCTTTCACAAATCATGTTTTTGGCATTTTTAGTTAAGTCTTTTACCAAGACGAAGATCATCTAGACTTTCTTCTGTGTTTTCTTGTATAAGCTCTGCATTTGATATTTAGCTTTCTGATGTATTCTTAGTTAACTTTATGAAAGGTTGTGTTTTTGGTTAAAAGTATTTTTTGCATGTAGACATCATTTTTTAAACACTACTGCCTGAAACAATTAGCCTTTATTAATAAACTGTCTTTCCTTTTTGTCAAAAATCAGTTGACTATGTTTGTGGGGGTCTGCATTCTGTTATTGATCCCAACACTCATTTTTTGTCTTAATCTTGATTATTATAACTTTAGAATAAGTCTTGAAGTAAGGTAGTGTCTATATTCCAAATCTGTTCTTCTCTAGAGTTGTGCAGAATATTTTGGCTCTCTTGCTTTTTTTACAATTAGCTTTTTGATATGTACAAAATAGCTTTCTAGAGTTTAATTAAAATCATGCTGAATATATGGATAAAACTGGGAAGAAATGATATTTTAATAATACAGAGTTGTGGGGCTGGTAAGATGGCTCAGTAATTAAGAGCACTGACTGCTCTTGCAGTGGAGCTAGGTTCAATTCCCAGCACCACATGGTGGCTAGCAACCATCCTAACTCTAGTTCCAGGGGATCTGACACCCTATTTTGACCTCCATGGGCACTGTAAAACTTGAGTCCACTTACACACATGCAAGCAATATACTCACACACATAAAATAAGAATAATTAAAAAAATAATGATACAGAGTTTTCTAATTCATGAACATAGAATATCTCTCCATTTGCTTAGAAGTCTTTGATAATGTTCATCAGATTTTTATTAGTTGTGTATATATTGATCCTATATATTTTTGCTGTTAGGCACATTCCTAAATATTTCAATTTTTGATGTCACTGTAAATATTATTTTTTAATATTTTATTTATTATTTTTATTTTATGTGTTTGTGTGTTTTGCCTACATCTATGTAAGTGCACCTATGTCATACAATGCTTGCAGAGGTCAGAAGAGGGAATCAGATTCCCTTAAACTGGAGTTATGGGTGGTTGTTAGCTACCACATGGGTGCTGGGAACTGAATCCAGGTCTTCTGCAAGAGCAGCCAGTGATCTTAACCACTGAGACATCTCTCTAGCCCAATAACTATTATTTCTTAAAATTCCACTTTAAATTACTCATTGAAGACATAGAGGAAAGCAACCGAACTTTTATTATCAGGTCCTAATGTTTTTCCGTATTCATTAGCTGCAAGTTTCTTGTTTGCTCAGTTCTTTGAAATATTTTACATAGACAAGTCATCTGCAAATAAAGAATTTTATTTCTTCCTTCTCAATTGATTTTTTTTTGTCATAGTTAACATCAGCTGTCAACGACACAAACCTAGAGTCCCCTGAAGAGATGAAATCTGAATTCAATCAACTTAGCCTGTAGCCATTTCTGTGAGGCTTTTTCTTAATTTCTAATTGATGCAGGATGGCCCAGCCTACTGTGGGTGGTTACCAACCCTAAGCAGGTGGGCTTGAGCTGTATAAGAAAGGGAGCTAAGCAAACCAGAGGAAGTAAGCCCGTAAGTATCATTCCTCCATGGTTTCTGCTTCAAGCTCCTGCCTTGAGTTCTGGCCTTGGCTCTCCCTGATGATGGACTGTAAAGTACGGGAAGAAGTCAGCCCTTTCGTCCCCAAGTTGCTTTTGATCAGTATTTTATCACAGTAATAAAAACCAAACTACAACACATTTATTTCTGTTAAGTCATCATACTGCGCTAGGTGGGGTATTCTAGGATGGTGTTGAGTGGAATTCATAAGAGAGGACATTCTTGCTTTGTCCCTATATTAGATAATATGTGTCTAGTTTCTCACATTTAAGAATGATGTTAGTCAAACTGCCTCGAGATAAAATCTTATCTCTACAGCCACATAGTAGTGCAGCTTCTTGGTGGAGAAGCTTCCTTGTGCAGTGGATGGCAGTTAATCCAGACTCACAACTGGTCAGAGAGCAGAGAACATTTGCCTATGGAGTGCTCAGCCACAAGTAGGACAACTGCACCGTACTCCTTCAACTCAAGGCTCTAAGGGTGTGGCCCCTGGTAGGCTGACCATGCTCTTGTGGAGGGCCTCAAACCCTGTGTGTGTGGGCAGCACTAATTAGACTCAGTGAGTTATGAAAAAGGAAAAAGAAAAAAAGAAGAGGTCAGAGAGTTAGGAGGGTGATGTGGTGGGGGATCTGGGGTGAGTTAGAGGGGGGGTGAGGGCAAATATGATCAAAATACATTGTATACAAATATGAAATTCTCAAAGAATAAGTAAAAATATTATATTTAAAAAGATGGTACTAGTTTTTGTTTCCTTTTAAAATTAAATATCTCAGTCCAAATAGTTTACTTTGTTATTTACCTACTCATTCATTTACACAAGCATTTATTAAACATATGCTGTGTGTAAAGCTTAACTTTTTCAGTGAGATTTGTATCTTGACTGATCTACTTTCATTTTGTAGATAAAGCCTATGAAATTAAAATGTCACTTGCATCAATTTCTCTATACCTCTACACCCTAAAGCATAGTCCTATTATTTATGAGCCATCTTATAGAACTCTGTCTCTACATTTCAATTTTTATATGAAAATGGAGGTAATAATATAACCCATCTTATAGTACTAAATTTAAAGAAGTTATATAAAACTTTGGAAGAGTGTCTAGCACACGGAAAGCATTAAATGCATTTTGGTTATACCTTCTCACTGCCTGAGATGTAGAAACAACTAGAAACTACTAATGATAGCTTATGTGTGTTCACGACCTGATCTCTTCATCTTGGAATATATTCCTGACTAGAGCTGACTTAGGAGAGCCTTTGCTTGAAACAGAGCTCTGCATGTGGCAATGGTGCCCAACTGCTGGTGGAATCAAGGCCATGCAGAGGTAAGGAAGCATGACTGAGTAGTTCTGGGACAGGCCACTTACTGATTAGTACTTCACAGGGAAACCTTGTTTGGCACAGCTCCTTTTCACCTTTGAAAGATAATTCCTGGAGAATTCACCTACAGGCCTTCAAGAGTAAGTACTCTCAGGTCCTGGGCAAGGCTCTTGGGAAAGAATCAGCTAGGCAGTAGAGCAGAGAGAATGTCACTATTTATGACATTCACAAATAGTGCTTTTTTCCTATAAACTCAGAGAGAGTTTCAAGCCCACAATACACAAATATTAATTGTGTAAAAATGGAGTTTAGAGCAAAGTTCTGTTTTTTATTTACTGCTGATTTCTTATATGAGCATAAGAGAATTTCTAAAGTTCATTAAGACTTTTATAATTCCAAATTATCTCTCAAGAGACTGGAGGAAGCTTTTGAAATTTAATATAACTATATACTTTCTAAGGAACATTTGTAATTTGAAAATGCGGGGTTCCTTTCTTTCAACCTTATAAATAAGTTTAGATGATTTATCAGGCCTCTGGAACACGTATAGCATCAGTGAGCACAAAAGTGTCAGACGTGTCATGGTAGTGAAATATATAATTGCAAGGCATATAATACACACACTTCAGTTTGGTAAATGTCCTTATACCGGCTGTCCTCTGAACCTTGCCTTCAGTGCTGATGGTAACCATCAGCCCAAGGCTGGGAGTGAGGCCTGGCTCTTTATGACAGATAGTGAATTATGTGAAAGGGTTCTATTGGGCATTACTGTTGTTAAGTATAATGTTTTCTAATTGCATTTTGATAAACCACAATGAATGAACAGGCTTTTGTTCTGTGCATGGGCAATGATAGATCTTACCGCTTCTGTGTGTACACAAACCCATAGGACAAATATGTTCAAAGTTCTACTTTGAGAGAGGTTGGTAACTTCTCTGTTTGTCTAGTATTGTTGAAAAATTTCAAACTTCTCACATACTGGTCTTTCCCAAACTTATTTTTCTTATCTTAGTCTGGAATATGCTCAGGGCTTCTATTCACGGCACTGTAAAATTTCTGTCTCCTTGGCCATTCTGGATCTCACTATTTCTTTCTTTTTCTTATTTTCTAGATCAAGGGAGGGTGAGTTGGTGTGAGTAAACTAGAGGTTTAAGGACTAAGATTCACGAGTCTTGACTTCTTTCAGGACTTATAAAGTTAAATTTATAAAATGAGCTAAATTCCTATTTATACTAATATGCACAATGAATCTCAGTAATCTAATCTGCATATCTTATAATTATGGTGAGCACTAAGTGACTAGACATTTTTTCCAGGTCATAGTTCTTACTCATTACCTGACTGAAGTCCCGAGACTAGTTAGACACCCAATCAGCCTCAGATTTCTATAGGCTGCTCAACGCTGAGCCTAGTTTTGGATTTGTGGACAACCAAATTCTTATTTCTAAAATAAGAACACGTAAAAATAAATCAAGACACTAATAGAATCAGAAGTTTTTATTTCGACTCTGAACTTTAGAATTAAAGTCAACACAAAATTTTGTAGTATTTAAATTATGGGATAGTCAGAGGAACAAATCTAATTCTAATTTCAGTAATTCTAGATTATTGAAGCAATGTCTCTGAATTGGGGAGTGTGCCCTTTGAGCTACGTTCGAACCCTTTTCCTTATGATGATGGTTTGGGTTATAAATGTCTGACAGAAACCTAGGCCTTCCTGACAAGAATCAGTCACTTTTTAGAAATTAAAAGATTTCTTATTGTCAGACTTGGAACAGCTATTCCACCATACTTTAAAAAATATTTTTGGTTGCTATATCACAATCCAAACAGAAGCATCATAGGCCCTTTTAATAATTTATTTTTTTTAGAACTGTGTAGATATACCACACTTTCATTATTCATCAGCTGATGAGTATCTAGGTTGTTTTCAATTTCTGGCTATTATGAAAAGGGCAGCAGTGAACATGGATGAACAAGTATTTCTGGAGTAGTATAGAGAGTCTTTGGGTGTATGCCCAAGAGTAGTATGACTGGATCATATGGTAGATCAATTTCAATCTTTTTGAGGCATCTCAACACTGATCCACAGAGGCTGCACCAGTTTTCATTGCTACCAGCAGTGGATAAAATTCCTTAGGTATATGTATGTTTCAATTTGGAAATTTAGAGAAGTCAGAAAACTAATAGTCAAAGGGAATGGGTGAGGCTTACTGGGCATGGTAATAGAATGCTGTGAAAGGGGAACAGTAGAGTAGGAAAGATTAAACAGGGTGGGGAATGGGAGGGCAGAGCAGAGGAGGAAGTGTGGGGAGGAAAAACCAATGCTAAAGGCCTTTAGAAAAAGTGAAATGCGAATCTACCACTATAGAAGCTTCATAGAATATGTACATATACATTATAAAAGAGATTAAAAGGAGGCACTACCTTATGATAGGGGGACATTGTCCCATCATAGGCTAACAAAATAGAGACCTCAATAACAAGAATGTATTTCCTCTCTAGAAGCTGTTGACCAGGGGTCCCACAAAACCTCAAACAATACTGTTCATTGCCCCTGCTCTTGTTTACTCACCAGAACTGAATGGTAAGATCCTGTTGCTGAAGACACAATATACATGAGCTGTAAAACAAACAAGGAGAAATCAAGCTGCTGCTGGGTTCAGAGCCTCATCTCTAGTGTTCATGCCTAGTGTTCAAAGTGCTAGAAGGTGCTGTGCCTGCTACTGGAAAGAAAAATATAAGCATCAACCTTACCCAGCTATGAATCCCATGAACTACACCAACAACTGGCCTGGCAAGATATGCCCACAGGTACAATAGTGGCACAAATAATATGGGAGTAACCAACAACTCTCTAATTGGATTTAAGGATGGAGACCATAACTGACATTGGACTTCAGGCTTAAGAACCTGAGGCTAGGCATGTCACAGGGCAAGAGGGAGAACCTACACCAGTTTTCTATTAACTAGTTATAGCATTAAGTTGACTCCTAATGACTTATCATTATACCCATAGATTAATTCATCTCTCATCTCTCAGCAGAGAAATTCCCTTATGCAACAGATGGTGATTAACACACAATTGGCAATGTAAAGAACAAGAGACTGCAGAGTGCTATACCTGAACAGCACATGTATATCAACCTTTGGCCTGGGGATCATTTCAGAAGACAGGGCAGCAGAAAAATTAGAAGAGCCTCAGGTGGTGGATGAGAGGTGGTGGATGGTCATAAGGAAATAGTTTTCTAAACAGCTGATCAGTTATTCATATGAACTTACAGAAATAGTAACGACATGCAAAATTCCCATGCAAGCTCAAAGCAGACAAAAATCCCAGCAGAGACATAGAGGATGGGATAAGAAACTCCAACCCAATCTAAAGGAATTTTGACAACTGATGGCTGCTGGAGGAGGAGAGAACATCTCTTTCAAAGATAGAACTCTTGATAGGTTAACCAAGCTCCAGTGGATGGACCCACACTGAAAGATATTTAGGGGACATAAATTAGAATACAATAATTTATAAATATAAATATATATATTACATTAAATTAGGCAGAGCCAGTAAGGGGAAGTGTGGATATAGGAGGTGATCTAAAAACTATCAAATTATATATGCAATCCAAAAAACAACCCCTATACCATTCATAAGACTATCCAGAAGAAATGGTTTTATGAGCCCAGATATCAACAAAGTGAAAGATCGTAGGTACACAGAGAAAAAAGTTTTCTTAGGTAAGAGGCAGAAATGAATCCTAGAAATAAGAACATGAAAATATTCCTTTCATGTCACATTTAGGATGTGGTACTAGGATGGATGCAGTCTTTCATTTCACTAACTGGGGCAGTGTGGGAAAGGCACATGAAAGTTATGAGAACGCTTAGGTGCTTTTATATGTGCTGGGCATAAATCCTTTTTTCTGTGCATGGAGTACTTATGTTCATATTCATCAAGAGGATAAAGCAGTGAAGAAGAGAGGATTTAGAAGCTTCATCTACAATTCAAAGTCCATAATCTTTCAGATCTCCTGCTAAAACAAGGCCAGCTGTTTGGGGAAAAAATCAAAGTGAAAGAGTGACTGATAAACCACTGATAGAAGCACTGCCCAGCCAGGCTTTAGGACAGCGAGAAGGACAATTGCACAGAAGGAATCAGTGAATGATTTCTTGTAGACATTCTCTGTTTCACGATTTATTTCACTCTTTATTTTGGTAATGTTATTTGGAATGCAGATTTTCTTTTTACGATTGCAATTTTTTATTGTTTTATTCTTCTATGGCATTTACATGAAAATATACAACTGATGTGTCTTACTTATATTTTACAGTGTCTAGGGAAACATCTTAATTGAGACTGTCCAGCTCGTGTTTCTCATAAGCTGTTTTCCCAACCACTATGGTTCTGCTGACATTACCATAATAACATTACACTCTATAGCCACAGAAATGAGTGTGTGACATGGGCTTTTTTTAAAAAAAAATCTTGATTGGTTAATTGATTGATTCAAAGACAGGAAAGTGATTTAAAGCAAGCCAATCAGTATTCTTCTGAGAATTCTGTCTTGAATCTTGAAGAGCCTTGACTTTTTGGCCTTCATCAAAGCTCAACTGTCTTCAGAAGTTTAAATCCTTTGTTCAACTTAAATCTGCCTCAGCCCAACTATCCCAAAGCTCTTTTCAATATGTATTGGCTATTGTTTTCAGGAGACTTCACTTTTATCATCGAAGTTAGAGAGGAGACGATGAAGACTCCTTTCGTTTTATTCATTCTTGATGACTAAGAGTTAATTTCTTCTTATCTTTGCAGCAATGGACCCAGAACTCTTTAGACCACAAGAGTTTGACTTAAATTTGTTCATCAAAACACACTGTGTGCTTACATGTGCACACACACACACACACACACACACACACACACACACACACCAAGAAATGGAATTGTTTGGTTAATGGGAAAGTTAAGAAATAGCATGACTACATTCAGCAATTCACATGAATTCAGATATTTCAAATATTATCAAGTATAGCAAGACTTCAGATAGATGGAAAAGGTGATTTAAAAAAAACATTATTTTATTTTAATTATGTGTGCATTGTGTGTATCCATGTGTACATATGTGCACTGGGATGCAGGTGCCTGCAGAGAGACCAGAGGCATTAGATCCCCCTGCACCTTGACCATCTCTTTAGTCCCAAGGTGACCCTTAGAATAAAAACAAGATACCTCCAAAAACTATTTTACTGAATACCTGCTATTTGTCTAAAGGATTCAAGTTTTAAAGTAGTATTATTTAACTTTTTCTTAAACTTCATAGTAATCAGTGTTATTCATATTACATAAAATCAAAATGCTTAATTTCTCAAATAGCATTACATTTGTGGACAAAGCAGGACTGCATCCTCCTCTGACTACCTGGAAGCCCAAAAGTTTCCTTTTTACCATTGCTACTGGTGGCTATGTGACTGCAGGTCATCCATGGTCCTGTCCATCAGTGTGGACATCTTCACAGTCACTTCATTGTAATTCTAGCAGAAGCCACTTGAACACTATGATCACCACCTAAATTTTGCTGTAAGACCTACTGCCTCTGACAACAACACAATAACAATGGCTAGATGGGAACATCACTGATAAACACTCAATTATTTGTTTTACTCCATGCAAAGTACAGCACTCAACACAGAACGGCCAGTACCATTTCTATAATAACCAAACAAAAGTCTTCATTTTATACATGCTATTAATTTTTCTTCCTGCATTCCAGAACATGTTGCATATACTGTCCAACTAATTCCACAGCATTTGAATTTTATTTTGTTAACTGTTGTTTTTTTTTATTACAAAAACTTTATTGAGAATCTCATACATACATATAAGGTGTTTTGATCAAATCCATGCCCACTCCCTCCCCTCCTACATTCCCCCCTCTGAAGAGGTAACCCTAAAATCTTTTAAGGATTAGATACAAGCTCCCAAATACTTTTGACATTTTTGGCCTTTGGAACTGAGTATGTTGCCGAGAGGCCCAAGGACATTGTGAGTTTTAGCCAAGAAACTGGCTACTGTTCTTTGGGGTCTTTTTTACCCTAACTGCCTAGCCAGTTCCTACCTTCTATTCTTATCACACCATCCTCTGAAGGGGTTACACAAATGGCCAGTAGGGAATAGGGATGCAGACCACTCTGGCTTCTTCCGTGCTGAACAGAGAAGCAAGGTGAGGCAATTGGAGTACCCCTTCAGTGGGTCTAGCTAAAAGACTCCCAAATTGCATAACTCTTGTCTCTAAGGGGAAAAGAAAGCCCTTGAATCATGAATAGGAGATGTGAAGGAGAAGAGAGGGCATGAAGAAAAATATACACAGAATATATTCTCACCGTAATTCATTCTCTGCAGAAAACAGATGTATTGGTAGGATGTACATTTAGTCAGGGCATGCATGCTACTCCAGGAACTAGGAGCATCATGCAGTTGAATGAGAGGTGTAATAAAATGTTAGCTGCAAGGAGGGGAGAACTGTACAGAGAAGGGAGAAAACAATAGTGCCTTAAATTATTAGGCGTGGCATGCTCAGTGTCTTGAAGAAAGTGGCGTTTAAACTGAGAATTAAAACATGAGAAGACTCAGCCAGGAAAAGAAGTGAGCAGAATGCCCCAGAACAAACTCAGGAAGCCCAGGGGCCAGTAGGTGGCAGTTACAGCAGCTGAGCTCACAGCCAAGTAGGAAATCAGATACCCAGGCTGGCCACATTGGGGGTAACTTGAACAGCAAAATAATCCCAAATGGCAATGAATTAAAGTCATAAATTTTTAAAACCTGACCTACTGTGGATAAGTTCAATTTTGTACATGTTGAAGTCTAGTTATGTGTGGAGTATAAAAGTGGAGATACCAGGAGGAAGCGCTATAGGCAATCAATGGATGTCGAGGAGGGAGAATCAGTTCTCACCAGGGACTAGCTCCCTGAGAGGTCATCTAATACCTAGTGGGCAGTCCTAATCATGGGTACCCACAAGCACTACTAAATGGACTCAGTACATCATATATATATACATATATACACAACAACATATGTATATATACATATATATATACATACATACATACATATATGCAACAACAATAATTAAAGAAGAGGACAAGAAATTGAGAAGATGTGGGGGGAAATAGGAGGAGTTAGTGGAAGACTTGGGGGAATGGAAATAATGCAAATATAACACACAGGTATGAAACTCTTAAAAGTGAAAAACATTTAAAAAATTTAAGAAGTGGAAATCCACAGCAGATTTGTCTACATGGGATTGTAAATCAGTAGAATGCTTCAGATAAAGCTGTGGTCTTTGTAAAGAGCAGGTATACTGAGGATGATTGGAGCCTTGAGAGTAGATGATATTGTTGCTTATCTCTGGAGCAGCAGTCTGACCTGGACACCTGAGACAAACAGCACACCTTAGATACAGGGAGATAATATTAATAATAATGTTAAGAACAAGAGCCAACATGGGGGCAGTGCTATTGGTCTCTGTGGATTATTAAAAGAAAAGGAAGTGGACATGCAGATGGGAGAAAGGGTGTAATGGGGGAAGTGGAGGGTGCACTGATGGTGGATGTGATCAACATACATTCTAGAGATTATGAAGTTATCAGAGAACAAATTAAAGATATTCTTTAAAACATAAAAATAATCAAAAATAAAATGAATAAAGAAAGTATAGAGAGCTGAGAAAAGAAAAAGAACTGAGCTTACCTTAAATGCAAAGCTAGTGCAAGGCCAGTGTGGGAACTTTAAAGAACGTGAGACATTTTACGCATTCCTCAGTAAAGCGCAGAAGCACCCAGAGTTCCTGTTTTGATGCTTCCTTTCTGCTCCTGCTGTGTATGTCTCACTCAGTGTCATTTATAAAGGGTACATGAAATAATCCGCTTGAAGTATTTTATGTTGAATTAAATTTGATTCTAAAATACTTTACAGAAAAGTATCCAGTATTAAAATGTCTGGGATTCAAACCAAATACCATCAAGAGGAGAAAGCACATGGAAGAGCTGGAGGAAATGCTCCCCAGAAGGCCGTCCTCTACTGCTTCTTATGGGATGGTGGACCTGGGTATGCTACAAATCTGCATTTAACAATGTCCTGGAAGTATTAGAGCAAGAGCCTGTCTGTTTAGTGGAAATTTCCTATAGAGTAGCTCTTCCTACACACAAAGTTCATAAATTTGACAATTACAGGCTGGTGAGATGGCTCAGCATGTGGAGGTACTTGTGACCAAGCCTCATGGCCTGACTTTGATTTCTGGGATCCACATGATGGAAGGAGAGAACTGGCTTCTGCAAGATGTCTTCTGACCTCCACTCACACACTGTGGCATGAACACATACACACACACACACACACACACACACACACACAATTAAATTTGGCAATTATAATTTTTCCCCTGCATTAACTTACTCCTAGATGGACAGTTGTGAATAAATTATATTATGCAGACTTGAGGGACAGGATGCTTGGAATAAGTTAAGAATGTATGTACAATTAAGCTCTCTTATGCAAAATTAAGTGGCTATCACAGTAGAAAAGGAAACACAACACGTGTGTTTAGTCATGTGGCCCAAACACACACATTTAAAAGAGAGGTGAGACTTCCTTCTTACAGGACTTCGCAGCGTCCTTGGGCAAGGTGTCATTGCTGGGTGCTAGTGTGGCAAGTGAGAAGTGACACGGCAGATCTCAAGCCTAGGCAGTGCCTGCTCCACAGCAGCCTTCCTTGGTGCTCATAATTCTAACATTAACACTAGAAATTACTTCAGTGGAGCACTATGTGCCCCAAAAGTGCTCAGTATGTACTTAATTAGTCTTCAGAACAAACCTCTAGATGTGTGTTATAGTTTCCGTTCTCAGCTGAGAAAATTGCTGTACAGGAAGTTATAGAGCTGCCAAGAAATTGTTCAGGGAGCCACTCAATGTTGTTATAATTTGGGGAGTTTCTTTTTAAACGTATGAGCATAGAAGAATTAAATATATTCTAAAATTTTGTAATTACTGCAAAAATATTATCTCACTTGATGATAATTGCAAATCCATAGTGAGTAGCGAATGGATTTCTTGTCTAACTGCTAATAGAAGCTATGATTTATTTGTAAATGATCTAAATCCTTTCAGGAAAATGATAATAATAATTTCAACATTTTGGAATTCATCTCAATTTCAAAGTAGCTTAATAAGAATCTCATTTTTTCAATATTTTTAAAGGGGTTGAATATCTTTTATCTGAAATTCCTGAACCAGAAAGTTTTCAGATTTCAGAGATTTTTTAAATTTTGAAATATTTGTATAAGCATTATAAGTTATATGTGTTTAATGTTAAACTACAAAATCTAAAATTCTAAACTCGAGCGGTGTATCAGTGCTCGGGAAGTTTCGGGTCTCTGAGTGCTTCGGGTTGCATATTTACTTGGGTTAGTCATGCTTAATCTCATAGTGATATTTCATAATGATAAATTTGACTTCAAAATTTGATCGAATAACAAATAAATATTAAATTTGTTGCAAAAAAAATTTAAAATATTTTATGCATGAAATCAGGGGCTGGGCTCAGCTGTTAAGAGCACTGATTGTTCTTGCAGAAGACCAGGGTTTTCAGCCCAGGACCTATATAGTGGCTAATAACCATCCATAACTCCAGTTCCAGGAGAGCAGATGCACTCTTCTGACCTCCAGGGGCATTGCACAACATGGGTCCACTTAGACATGTACAGGCATAACACTCATTCACATAAAATAAAAAGGAAAGCAAAATAAAATAAAATAATAAAATATTTTAAAACATGAAATCAGAGAGATCACAAACAAGAAGTCAAAGCAAACCCAGTAGACCAGGAGAAACAGTGATTAGGGCAGAGATTGATGAAAACGAGGCTAAAAGAGCAATATATACAGAAATAATTAAAGGGTTGGTTCTTTGGAAGATAACATGATAGTCAAACTAAGAGAGAGAGAAGACCCAAAGCAGTAAAATTAGAAATGGGAAGGGAGTTGTTACAACAGACCACAATGAATTCAGGAAGAGATTTAGAACATACTTTGAAAACATATTCAAGAAGGTAGAAAACTTAGAGAAAGTAGATGAATTATTAAACACATAAAACATCTACCAATTAAAGCCAGGAGATACAAATAATTAAACAGACTGAATGTAAGGAACAAGGCTGAGGTGAGGCTTAAAAATATCCCACAGAGGAAAGCTCAGGAGTAGTTGGATTCACTGCTCAGTTCTATGAAACTTTGAATGAGTATCCAGATAGCAAAGCTTCTCAAACTCCCACAACACAGAAGGGAAGGAATGCTACCAAGCTCATTCTACAAAGCCAGAATCAGCCTGATGGCAAAACCAGATAAAGATACAACAAGAGGAAACTACAGACCAACTTCTATAAATATAGATACAAAAATTCTCAACAGAATACTTACAAACCAGGCCAGGCATGGTGGTGCACGCACACCTTTAATCCCAGCGCTTGGGAGGCAGAGGCAGGCCAACTGCTGTGCTGTAGATGCCAGCCTGGAATGGTCTTCACAGCAAGTTCTAGGTCACCTAGAGCTACACAGTGAGACCCTATCTCAAAACAAAACACCACCAAACAACAAGAGCAACACCAAAGTACTTACAAACCAATGAGAAAACATCAGGAAGATGACCATATTGATTTTGTTCAAGGGATGCAAAATTGGTTCAACATATGAAAATCAATAAATATAATAGACACAAATATAATACACATAAATATAATACACATGTAAATAGCTTCTTGGATACAAATCACAGGGTCCTGTGGATAGATACTGAAAAGGAATTGAGCAAAGTTCAACATTCCTTCATCATAAAAGGTTCTGATGAAACCAGGAACAGAAGGGCCACCCTTCAACATAATAAACACAGATTCCTGTGACCAAAACTACTCAACAGAGAAAACCTGAAAACATTTTCTCTAAAATCTGGAACGAGTTGAGAGATGGCACTCTCTTCACTCTTACTATAGTGTGCTAAGCCTTAACTAGCATTAAGACAAAAGATGCAAATGACATAAGACTATATCTTGCTTATAAACTTTCATTAGCATGATAGCAGTGATTGTATTTTAATGCTGTGGGGCCCATCATGCTTGGCAATAATTTTTATTCCTCTGTAAGAAACAACTGATTTAGAGAGTTTTAAAATCAAATCAATCAGCTGTAATCCTTTCTCTGAATTGCAGTAATCCGCTCAGACTTGTCAGCTTTACCTTTTACAGCTTTCCTGTCAGGTCGCCTTCACCCTCTTCCTCTTTCTCTTGTTTTTCTTTCTTCCTGTGTGTAAATATGTTACATTTTATTTAACAGTGGTCATTTGTTTACCTTAGCTTTGTTTAAATATCCTTTTTTCAACTGTCTGCAAATGAATTTATAGAAAATTCTCATAAATAGGATCTTTTAAAAAATATTTTATTTATTTTTATTTTATGTGTATGAGTGTATTGCCTGCATGTATGTGAGTGCACCCATGTCGTGCAATGCTGCGGAGGTCAGAAGAGGGCTTCAGATTCCCCTGGAACTGGAGTTAAGGACAGTTCATAGCCACCATGTGGGTGCTGGGAATCGAACCTGGGTCCTCTGCAACAGCAGTCAGTGCTCTGGACCCCAGATCAGTTGCTCTCCAGCTCCATAAATAGGATCTTTAGAACAAAAGATTTGAACAGTTCTTTACATTGGGAAATTTGGAATAGCACTCTTACTGAGTTTCTGTATACCCCCCCCTTTTGTTGAATCTTTAAATACCAATTTTATTTGAATTATACAAGTAATATGCTAATGTATATTTAATGAAAATTGACTGGAAAAAGTTATCATTTGTCTTTTAATTTCTGACAGTTGTTTTGGGAAATTCCCATGTACATATATAGATTCAAATTTCTTTTTGTATAATATAGACTATTATTTTTATTGTTATGGACATGGCAACTTGTTAGCATAAATCTTTTTAAGTTTTTAAGTTAATTTCACTGAACTGTAATAAAGTACAATACAGTGCATCCACTCAAAATGTATTCTTTTAGGGATTTTAAAAAATACACTCAGGTAGCTATAACCACCATCAAGCTGTGAAACATTTCTATCACCCTATAAAGTTTCCCTGTACTGCTTTGGCAGTCAACCTTTCCTCAATCTGGCCACAGGTAACTACTGATATCATTCCAGAGTCAGTTACACTGCTGAACTTTATAGTAATTGTTTTATTACTGATCATGTCTATACCTGGATGTTTCCACATTCATAGCATGGTTGTTTCCAGTTTTGAGCTACAACGAACAAAGCTTTATGTATGCTTGTATACATGTCTTTTGAGGACTATATTCTTCCTTCCTTCCTTCCTTCCTTCCTTCCTTCCTTCCTTCCTTCCTTCCCTCCTTCCTTCCTTTCTCTCGTGTGTGTGTGTATGTGTGTGTGTGAGTCTCCTTCTTTCCCTTCTTCCTCCCTCCCTCCCTCCCTTCCTTCCTTACTTCTTTAAATACCAAAGAGTAGATTTTCTAAGTTATGTAGTAGGTAAATGTTGAATTTTATGCAAAATTTGCCATCAGTGTCTGAAAGTGGTAATATTTTAAACTTTTCATTCAGCATCTTATCTGCTTAATATCATCTTTCAAAAGCCACAGTAATAATTTTGGTGCAAACCAATTTATTAGCATTTTAATTGTTTCTGAATTTAGTTTCCTGACCAAAGAATCTTTGACTAACCTAAGGGCATGAAACTTTTCTCCTATGGCTACTTCTAGAAATCCTGCATTTTTAACTTTAACCTTTAAACTTAGGAGTGTTTGAAATTCATTTCAGTGTCTGTTGGAAAGGATGTACAAAGCATAATATTTTTCATATGATATGCAATGTTTTAACATGATTCTTGGAAAATTTAATGTATTCCAATTGAACCATCTTAGCATCTTTTGTAGGCTGTCTGGGACAGAGGATGTAGAACCAGAGGTGCGAGGGATGGCTTGGCGTGTCTAGTCATGTAGAGTGGCTGGATCCCTGGCAGAGAGTCCCCAGGCCTCATTAAATGTTTTCATATTTGTTCATTTGAAGGATAATAAAATTAACTTTTTGTTATTTTAAACTGTAATTCTTCAAGTATAACCTATATATTTTTTAACATTGTTTAACATTATTTCTATATTTACATTTCTTTGTTCTCTTATCTACACTCCATGAACATTTTTCCATTATGTTATTTTTTAATTGATTTGTTAGCCTTTTTTAAAATTTATATTTATTGAATTTTTGTGTATTTCATACAAAATACCTCAAACAATCTTAATCATCTTTATATCCCCTTTCCCACCAGCACCCTCCCATAACCTGCCCCCCCTTTAAGTCCCACTGTGTCAAGTTAGTGTCCCCCAGAAATTCCCCAGTAAAAGTCCATCCACTGAAATCTAGTCAGCTTATCTAGAGTCCCTTGTTTTAGGAAGATGAGCTTTTCTTCACCAAGCAGCAATCAATTGCCAATATTTCTTCAGATCAGGGTCTGCTGTACATTTTTCCAATTTTATGCTGGGTTTTTGTCTGCATGAATTTGCATGGGACTTGTGTATGTTGACAAAATTGCCGTAGAATCATATAAGCAGGTTCCCAGGAGCTTGTAGGACTCTGTTTCCATGTGGTCATGTACCTCCTCCCTGGCTCTTGCAATCTTTCCACCCCTTCTTCCACGATGGTCCCTGAGCCCTGGATAGGTGAAGTTTAATATAGGAGTCCTGTCCAAGGACCAGCATTCAGCAGACTCTTTGTCTCAATGCATTGGTCATTTGTGACCTTTCGTGTTCCTGGCCCTCTGCTGCATGATGGAGCTTCATTAATGAGAACTGAGAGATTCATTAGAGTCCTCTTCTTTACCCCTGTTCTATGGTCCATGAGCCTTAGATGTAAAGGTTGTTTTGTAGATGTGTCACTTAAGCCTAGGCAATTCATAGACAATGTCCATGTGTGATCAGTTGTGGTACTTGGTAATAGTCTCCAGCTGATGCAAAATGAGCTTCTTTGATGAGTGGTGACTGGAATATTTGTCTCTAAATATAAGGATACATATTTTGCACATAGTAAGAAATCACATTACTCTAGGGATATGATGGTCTTGGAGTTTTCTCTAAGATCTATGACCTCTCCAGTCATGTGTACTTGGTTATTTTTACAGTCCATGCTTGAGTTTCGTTAAACTGAGTAGGCTTTTAATCCAATTAGGTAGCAGTTGATTGTCCTCAAGATAAGAGTGCCACTAGTGCACCAATGTTGTATGCTGTGCTGGCCATTGATGTGGTTATTTGGTCTTGAAACTGGTGTTGTACGAGCGTCTGATGTTTCCCCTTGTCACCTTCACAGCACTCTCCAGGGCTATGAGAGCTAGACTTCAGGGGAAGCGGTTTCAGGTCAGCTCCAGATCTATTGCTCCGAATCCTGTGTCAGAAGAATGTCTTTAAGTGTTAAGAACTATTCACTCATTGAATTATTCAATGAATATTTATCATCCACTGGCAGTATTCTAGGCTGTGATTTAGGTGCTCTGAGAAAAACAAACTCAGCATACTGGAAGAATTTCCAAAAGGCCAATGCAACTGAACGGAAAAGAGAGAGATGGAAGGGCCAATGACAGTCAGGAAGTGTATTGACATTAGATAGGACTGAGCAGAAAGTTTTGAATTAATTGACTTCATTAAGATGTGTTGTTATTGACAGAAAATGTGCAGATGATGGATGGAACTCACTTTCATTCACAGAAAATCTCATTATAACTCTGCAGAGAAGGGAACATGGGAGAAAGAAAGTAACCAGGTAACCACAACCAAGAACCTCAGTATGTTATTGTGATGCTGCTGCTGCTGCTGATGCTGGTGGTGGTGGTGATGATAACGATGGTGGTAATAATGACAGTGGTAATAGTGATGATGGTGATATCATGGTGATGGTGATGACAATGTTGATGCTTGAAGAATGGGAATAAACCCGGGGCTTCACGTACATTGGGAGAGTATATTATCACTGAGTTAGATTTCTGGTTTCCTAACACGTTATTATTTTTTAAATAAATAATTTGAGAATTTCATACATGCATATAAGGTGTTTTGATCAAATCCATGCCCACTCCCTCCCCTCCAACTCTTTCCATATCTCCCCATCACTTTTTTCTGATAACTTTATGTACTCTTTCTTCTTCTTTGATTGATTGATTTTTTTTATTGGGTTTTTGGCTGCACTAACATTCTTCCCTCTGAGGAGGTAACCCTAAAATCTTTTAAGGATTTGATACAAGCTTTCAAATACGTTTGACATTTTTTGGCCTTTTGAACACAGTATGTTGCTAAGAGGCCCAAGGACATTTTGAATTTTAGCCAAGAAACTGGTTACTTTTCTTTGGGGTCCTTTTACCCTAATTGCCTAGCTAATTCCTACCTCCTATTCTTATCACACCATCCTCTGAAGAGGTAACCCAAATTGCCAATAGGGAATAGGGACGCAGACTGCTCTGGCTTCTTCCATGCTGAACAGGGACGCAGGGTGAGGCAATTGGAATACCCCTTCAGTGGGTCTATCTGAAAGACACAGGAATTGCATAGCTCTTATCTTTAAAGGGAAAAGAAAGTCCTTAATTGTGAAAAGGAGATGTGAAGGAGAAGTAAAGGCTAGAGTAATTAGCATTACAAGTTTTAGACAGGGAACTAGAAAAAAAGTCAGAACAGGACAATTTTCAAATGTTCATATGAGAATCCATTGACAAGGGCTCTTGAAAGTCTTGACAAGAGCTTACAAAAGCATCCCTCTATTGCATTCCTCCTCAGTTTTCTTTTGTCTACCAAGGCTGGACTCTAGAGTGATGGATTCAGGATTTGCCTTCAGGTATTTTGATAGATGTTGGAGTGGTTAGAATCAGTGCCAGTCCCCTCTCCAAGGCTTCTTGATATGGGGAGAAAACAAATTTATCCATCATTTTAGAACAATAGCTGGTTGTCTCCCTTAGCTACAGGTGGGCACTACAGTATTGGAGACCAAGATTTGAAGTCTTACATCTGAGCAGCACTTTCTGGTTAGGAACAAAATCATCAATGAGAAATAATTGTCTAAATGACTTTTTATATAGATGTAAGCCTAATGTCTGTGAAGTGTAATCCCTTGAACTCTTAAAGAAATTAAATAAATATACTTGCTGGGCGTGGTGGCACACAACTTTAATCCCAGCACTCGGGAGGCAGAGGCAGGCAGATCTCTGTGAGTTTGAGGCCAGCCTGGTCTACACAGTGAGTTCCAGGCCAGCTGGGGCTACAGGGGAACCCTGTCTCAAAAAGACAGAAAAAAAAAGAGAAATATACTGATGACTTTACTCTTTGGTTATACTTTCATTTTGGGAGTTTAAGACTATACAGTTGGCCCAAATAAATCAATTTATATTTACACTTAAGGTCATTTGTGGATCTGTTCCTCAGGGGTCACATGGGCTTAGGAGGAGTTCCCAGGTCCTTTCTTTTACCAGTTCCATCTATGTGAAAATATCAAAGGTCCTGCTCAACCATGTCTGGCTTTACTTGTAAACATGAATGAGATGTTTCCTCAGAGTTGACCCTCCTCTTTGTAGAGTGGATCCTGGTTCAAGTCCATCTCATGGGGTCTCCATGTCCTCCCTGAACAAGAGGACAGGTGACTCACCATGGTTACAGGATATTTTGAGAGATGATACATAGTTCCCTGGAAGTTAGTTGACCTTGGAGGGCAAGGGGCAAAAACTGTTCTTTAAGTCCCTCTGACCACGAGTATAGGCCTCAAACTATGGCTGTTAAACATCCGATAAGGTTAGTTCCACCAGTCTGGTACTTTCAATTATCATGTGCTATGGAGATAAGACTTGGATGAAAAACCAAATATTCTCAGATAAACCTTGATTTTATATATATTTCCTTAAACTAGTTGACTAAACTATGACCTTAGAAATTTTAAGATTATGTGTATTTTTGTCTCATCCTTTATATATCATAACAAACCTACACAGACCTTCATCACTTGCTTAGGCTTTCTCATTTTTTCTATTTTGGAAAATATCTCCATCCCCATATCCTTTTAACATCTTTTACATTCTCATTTTCTTTTTTAAAAAATAATTATGAGACATAAATCCATTAACAAATAAATTTTCCATCTATTGTTAGACTTCTTTTCCTGGTGATGCTAAGCAATGCTTATTCCCTTTTAAGGTTCTAGTGTCAAACCAATGTTTGATTAAAGTTTTACTGGGGAACCAATGAATTTATCGAGCTACTTACCGAGATAACTTAGGGGTTGCCGAGGTGTATGTATGACCTGAGAGTACGCACAGTGGAAAGCCTTTGCCGAGCGTGGGTCATGCCTTCTCTTCCTAGCCTTCCTCATATTGTATACTTTAGCCCTTCCCAAATCCAGGAGGCCATGTGTGATTAGGGTCAAATTACATACAGTTGGCTGGGAAGAATGGCTGGATAATCCAGTGAGGGTTGAATGACCCTGCTTGTGAGGGTTGAATGACCCTGCTTGGTCCTCTTTTAATGAATGAGCACAACCGTCAACAAGCCTAATTTGACAATGTTTAGCAATTAGACTCAGCTAAAGTGATGATGGTAGTTATTTCATACAGAAGGGACTGCTGTATAGCATCATCTTATTAAAAGGACCTGGAATTTAAAAGGATTTGGTGCTAGGATCTACATATGAAAGAGAACATGCATCGTTTGTTTTTCTGAGTCTGTGTTAATTCACTTAGTATAATAGTTTCTAGATCCATCCAATTACTTTCAAATTTCATTATTGCATCTTTTTTTACTGCTAAATAGACCTCCATTGTATAAATATACCACATTTTTGTTAAACACTCATCAGTTGAGGATCACTTAGGTTGCTTCCATCCCTTAGCTATTGTGAAAAGAGCAGCAACAAACATGGTTGTACAAGTGTCTCTACAATAGGATGAGTCCTTTGGGTATATGCCAAGGAGTGGTATAACTGGGTCAAATGGTAGGTTCATTTGTAGTTTTTTAAGAGTTCTCCACACTGTTTTCCATAGAATTTGCAATCCCACCAGCAGTGAATGAGCATTCCCCTTTCTCCACATCCTCACCAGCATTTGTTATCATTTGTTCTCTTGATCCTAGCTAGTCTGATTGGGTAAAATGATACCTTACAGTGGTTTTAATTTGCATTGCCCTAATTATTAACGATGTTTAACACTTTTTGAGATGCTTCTTAGCCATCTTTATTTCTACCTTTGAAAACTCTCTGTTTATATCATTATTCCATCTTTTCATTGGGTCATGTAGTTTCTCGCTTTTTTTGTTTTTAGAGTTCTTTATATATTCTGTATGTTAAACCTTTGTCAGATGTGTCACTGGTGAAGACTTTTTCCTATTCTGTGTGTTTTCTCTTCAGATTTTTTATTGTTTCTTTTGCTGTACAGAAGCATTTTAGTTTAATGATGTCCCACTTGTTGATTGCTGACCTTAATTCCTGAGCAGCTTCTGTCTGATTTAGAAAATCCTTTCCTACACCTATATCTTGAAAGTTACTGCTAATATTTTCTTCTAATAGTTTCAGGGTTTCCAGTTTCACATTGTGGTCTTTGATCCATTTGGAGTTGACTTTTGTGCAAGGCGAAAGATAAGGATCTAGTTTCATTCTTCTGCAGGTGGAGATCCAGTTTTGCCAGAACATTTGTTGAAGATGCTGTCTTTCCTCCATTCTGTGTTCTTGGCACCGTTGTCAAATATCAGGTGGCTGAAATTGTGTGTACACGGGTTTGGATCTTCAGTGATGTTCCATTGATCTATGTATCTATTTTTGTGCCACTACCATGCTGTATTTATGACCATAGCTCTGTAGTATACTTTGAGATCTGGTATAGTAATCCCCTCAGCTTTGCTCTTTGTGCTTAAGGTTGCTTTGGTTATCTAGGATCTTTTGTGCTTGCATATGACTTTAAAGATGGTTTCTTTGAATTCTGTGAAGTATATCATGGGGATTTTGATTGGGGATTGCATTGAATCTATATATTGCTTTTGGTAGGATGGTCATTTTCACAATATTAATTCTTCCAATCCATGAGCATGGGAGGTCCTTCCATGTCCTGATGTCTTCCTCAATCTCGTTCTTTAACTACTTAAAATTTTCACTGTAGTGTCTTTAGTCAGATTTATTCCAAGACTTTTTTTTTTGCAGCAATTGCGAATGGGCACATTTCCTTGTATTCTTTCTCCAATTGCTTGTTGTTGGTATATAGAAGGCTACTCATTTTTGTAGATTGATTTTATAACCTGCCACTATACTGAAGGTGTTGATCAGTTCTAGGACTTTTCTGGTGGAACTTTTGGAATCTCTTAGGTATAGTATCATATCATCTGCACAAAGGGATAGTTTGACCTCTTCTTTTCCAATTAGTACTCCTTTAATTTCCTTCTCCTGTCTTATTGCTCTAGCCAGAGTTTCAAGCACTATGTTGAAAAGGAGTGCAGATAGTGGCCATCCTTGTTTGGTTCCTGATTTTAATGGGAATACTTCCAGTTTTTCTCCATTTAGAATGATGTTGGCTGTGGGTTTGTTGTATGTACCTTTAATTATGTTGAGGTATGTTCCTTCCAGTCCAATTACCTCTAGCACTTTGAACATAAATGCATGCTGAATTTTGTCAAAAGCCTTTTCTGAGATGACAATAGATGGTTTTGTCTTTCAGTTTGTTTATATGCTTAATGACGTTTATTGTCTTGCGTATATTGAACCAGCCCTGCATCTCTGGGATAAAGCCTGCTTGATCATGGTGAATGATCTTTTTGATGTGTATGTATATGTGGTTTGCATGTATTTTGTTGACAATTTTTGCATCTATGTTCACTAAGGATATGGGTCTATAGTTTTTTTATTGGTTGTGTCTTTACCCAGTTTGGGTATTAGAGTGATGCCAGCTTCATAGAAGGAATTTGGAAATTCTCCCTTTGTTTTTATCATTTTGAATGATTTAAGTAGTATTGGTTGGAGGTCTTCTTTAAATGTCTGGTAGAATTCTGCTCTAAATCTATCTGGGCCTGGGATTTTTTTAGTTTGGAGACTTTGTATTAGTGTTTCAATTTCCTTATATGTTATAGGTCTGTTTAAACTGTTGATCTCTTCTTGGTTTACCTTTGGTAGTTTCCGTGGTTTCAGATATCCATCCATTTCTTTTAGATTTCAGATTTAACAGCGTATAGATTTCTAAAAGTATTCCCTTATAGTGGTCTGGATCTTTTGAGTGTCTGTTGTGATGCTTTCTCTTTCATCTCTGATTTTGTTGATTTGGATTTGCTCTTTCGTTCTTTTGGTTAAATGGGCTAAGGGTCTGTATCTTGTTTAGCTTTTCAAAGAAGCAGCTCTTAGATTCATTGATTCTTTGTTTTGTTTTCTTTGTTTCTATTTCATTAATTTCTGCTCTGAGTTTTGTTATTTCTTCTCATCTGCTAGGTTTGGGGTTGGTTTGTTTTATTTGTTCTTGCCTTTCCAGTGTCATGAGTTGCAGTGTTAGGTCATTTATTTGTGTTCTTTCTGATTTTTTGATGTAGGCACTTAGAATTATAAACTTCCCTCTTAGGACTGCTTTTAATGTGTCCCAGAGGTTGTGTTGTGTTGTATTGGTTTCGCTGAATTCCAGGAATTCTTTTATTTCTCTCTTAATTTCTCCTTTGACCTACTCATTGTTTAGCAGTGTGTTTTTCAATTGCCATGAGTTCATGTAGTGAGTAGGGCTTTGTCCAGTCTTGATTTTGAGCTTTGTTGAATTTTGGTCTGATAGAATGCATGGAATTTTTTCAACTTTTTTCTATTTGTTGAGGTTTGTTTCGTGGCCCAATATGTGGTCAATTTTTGAAAAAGTTACATGGGGTGCTGAGTAGAACGTGTATTCTTTGGTGCTTGGTTGGAATATTAGAAAGATATTTGTTAGGTCCATTTGATGTATGGTATCATTTAATTCAGACATCTCTCTGTTTGTTCTTTGTCCAGTTGACCTGTTTAATGGAGACAGTGGGGTATTGAAGTCCCCTGCTATTACTGAGTTTGGGTTAATCTGTGTCTTAAAGTCCTGTAGTGCTGTTTTTATGAATTTGGGTGCACCAGAGTTTGGCACATATATGTAATATCTTCTTTGTTAACTGTTCCTTTAATCAGAATGAAGTGACCCTACTTTTATCTTCTGATTAGTATTACTTTGAAGTCTATTTTGTCAGATATTAGAATTGCAGCCCCTGTTTGTTTCTTAGTGCTATTTGCTTGGAATATTCTTTTCCATCCTTTTACCTTAAGGTAGTGCCTGTCCTTGAAGGTGAGATGGTTTCTTGCAGACAGCAAAGAGATGGATTTTGTTACTTAATCCATTCATTTAGGCTTTGTCTTTTGACTGGGGTGTGATATTTAAGGTTATTATTCAAAGATGTGTATTGGTTGCTGTCATTTTGATTGCTGTTTGTGTCCTCTAATTTTGTGTTTCCTAGATTATACTTTTATTTATTTTCTTTTGTTGCCCCTGGGGTATAGCTGTTTCTTTCTCTGCTCTCTGTATTGCTTCAAGTATTATTTGAAGGACTGATTTTGTGGACATGTATTCTTTCAGGCTATTGGTGTCATGGAAAATTTTTCTTTCCCCCTCAACTATAATAGACATTTTTTTGCTGCATAAATTATTCTGAGCTGGCATCTGTTGTCATGTAGAACTGGAAATACCTTGGTCCAGGCCCTTCTGGCTTTCATAGTTTACATTGATAAGTCAGCTGTAATTTTGATGGGCTTACCTTTGTATGTGACTTCTTGTTTTTCTTTAGCCGCTTTCAGTATTCTCTCTTTGTTCTGTACATTTAGTGTTTTTACTATGATATGTTATGGGGAGTTTCTTTTCTGATCCTGTCTATTTGGTATGCTGTGTGCTTCCTGTATTTTTATGGGGATATCTTTCCTTAATTTTGGGAAAATCTCTTCTACAATCCCGTTTAAGGTCTGGTCAACATCATTAACCTGAAATTCTTTCCTTCCCCTATTCCTATGATCCATAGAGTTGGTCTTTTCATGGTGTCCCACCATCTCTTGCATATTCCATTCCTGTGTTTTTAAAAATTTTCCATAATCTTTGCTTGAATGGTCCAGTTATTCAACTTTATCCTCCAGTGTTGATATTCTGTTTTCCATTTCATTCATTCTAGCAGTGAGGTTTTCCCCTGTTGTTTCAAGTTGGCTTATTGAGTTTTGCATTTCTTTCTTAATTTCTGCCAGAGTTTTCTTCAGTGTTTCTCTTTTGTGAATTCATTCAGAAGTTTGTCCGTATCTTCTTTTGGCTCTTTTTTGTCATGTGTTATTTAAATTCGTTGAATTCCTTGATCGTGTTTATGACTGTTTAAATTCAGTGTCCTGGGTTATCTCTAGGGGGTCCTCCTTGTAGAATGCTTCTACAGGATTGGTGGAGTTTGGTGGGGACATAGTGTTTGGCTTTCCGTTGTATTATTCTTTCATTGTGATTTTGGCATGTGACTTTCCTTTGTTGTTTATGATTCTGATATGAGAATTAAGTTGAAGTATGCTTCTGTTGGTATTATTGGGGTGCCTAGATCCTTTCTTTATTGGTATATAAAGCTGGTTGGCACAGGTTTCAGGTTCTCTCAGGTTTAATTTGGAGGGAACTGATGGCTTCAGATCAGCTATTCAGGAGTATCCACAGAAGCCCAACTCAGGTTCCAGTCAAGTACACTCAGGCTTTCTTCACCATATGGAGGCAGGATCAGGGACTCTCAGGCAGTCCGCTATGTTCTCAGGCCCTCTGCCAGAGGGAGGCCATAAATCGGCAGTCTCTGGCGGTCTGCTGAGATCAGAGCTGCCACACTGATCGACGTCCAAACCCACCCTCTCAGGCTGTCTGCTAGGATTTCAGCCTTAGCATACCCTGGGGCCTTGGGCAGGCCGGGGGTGGGGTGGGGGATCCCAGGTAGGGTCGGGGGACTGGTATGACACAATTAGGGGAAGCTCACCACCATGTGGAGGTACGATCGGGGCTCTCAGGCAATTCCCCGTGTTCTCAGGCCCTCTGCCTGAAGGAGGCCAAAGGGAGACCAGAGCTTGGGACTCTCTGGCAGACTCTCCTCAACACATTATTGAGCAATCCAATATAAATTGTATTGAGCTATAGAAATATCTTTGTGTGTGTATGTGTTTATGCATGATGGAGTGTGTGTGTGTGTGTGTGTGTGTGTGTAGGTGCACATGCAAGTGTGTGCATCCACAAGTGAAGGCACAAGACCAACTTGGGATCTTTTCTTCAGCAGAGTTATTCACCTCATTTTCTTGAAGCAGGTTTTGCACTGGAATCTGGGGTTTCCCTCTGGGCTCGCAGGTCAATGAGGTCCAGAGATCCTTTGTCTTCACCTCCTCATAGCTGGGATTACAAGAGCACCACTAGGCCTGGCTTTTTACATGGATGCTGGGGATCACACTCAGATTCTTGTGTTTATGTAGCAATCACTTTATGGATTGAACTATTTCCAAAGTACCCTTGAGTTCTCTTTTCTGTATGCTGAATTTTCAGGTGCTTTTAGATCTTTCAGTTGTTTGCCCCTAACTTGCCTGTCTTATTAATGTCTGGTAGGTCAATAACTAGGGGCAATCATTCTACTAAGTTTACCAGGACTTATTCCTGCCGTAAGCCAATCAATACTTGTTTCTTAGATGAGTCTTTTCCCATAGCACCCTAAGTAGGGTGATATTAAGTGACTACTATTTATAACCTTTTAATTCCTTTGCTTTCCCTTGATTTTTTGCTAATCACAAACATACATACATACATACATACACACACACACACAGGCACACGCACGCATGCATATATATATATATATAGTTTATTTTCTATCAACTTTCAGTAGAAATCAAATTGATATTTTTGAGATAAAATTAAGTTTTAAAATTAACTTTTGCATAATTGTAAATCATTTTTGTACAAATAACATTTTTAATATTTGATTTTGTTAACTAAAGGATTTTACATTTTAAACATTTTTTAAAAATTATGTGTATGCTCTGCATGTATGTATGTAAGTACATCCATGTCATGTAGTGCTTGCAGAGGACAGAAGAGGGTCTTGGGTCCCCTGGAACTGGAGTTATGGGCAGTTGTTAACCACCAAGTGGGCGCTGAGATTCAAACCTGGTCTTCTGCCAGAGCATCCAGTGCTCTTAACTGCTGAACCATCTCTCCACCCCCCATTATAAACATCTAAGTCTTCTATATTCTTACATTTAAAATTTTCTTTTGTCTATATGAAGATAAGTCAAAGGTCCTGCTTGACCACGGCTGGCTTCACTTGGAAGCATGGAGGAAATGTTTCCTCTGTGTTGACACTCCTCTGTGTAGACTGGACACTGGTTCAAGTTCATTCGGTGGGGTCTCCATGGCCTCCTTCATCAAGAGGACAGGTGACTCACCACAGTTACAGGACATTTTGATAGATTCTCAAAAGCACCAGGAACTTAGTCGACCTAAGAGGAGAAGCAGCAAAAACTGTCCTTTATGTCCCTCCGACCAAATTAGTATAAGCCTCAAAGTACGGCTGTTAAATATCCAAGAAGTTTAGTTTCATTAGTCTGGTACTTTTAATTACTATGTGCTATGTAGATAAAGCTTGGGCAAAGACCAATTGTTCAAAGGTCCTGCTTGACCACGGCTGGCTTCACTTGGAAGCATGGAGAAAATGTTCCTTTGTGTTGACCCTCCTCTTTGTAGAGTGGACACTGGTTCAAATCCATCTGGTAGGGTCTCCGTGGCCTCCCTAAACAAGAGGACAGGTGACTCACCACAGTTACAAAACATTTTGAGAGATGCTCCATAGTCCCCTGGACATTAGTTGATCTTGGAGGGCAAAGAGCAAAAACTGTCATTTAAGTCCCTCTGACTAGATTAGTATAGGCTTCAAATTATGGTTGTTAAACCTCCAAGAAAGTTAGTTCCACCATTCTGGTACTTTTAATTACCATGTGCTATGTAGATAAAGCTTGGGGAAAAAAAATGTTCTCAGATAAACCTTGACTAGACATACATTTTGTTCCTTGAACTAGTTGACTAAACTATGATCTCAGAAATCTTAAGATTGTGTGTATACAATTCAAGGACTGGAGACCATTATGCATTTTTAAACACTGTTCCAAGTAGTAATCATTTTCAGTATCATTTTATGTCTCTCCCCCCAGTATGTTGATTCTATAGGGTACGTTACTTAATAAATAAACTTTACTTACTAGGTAACTGTTCTTTACTCGGGCTGAGGGTCAATGTATCATTAACTAATGAACAATTTAACATTATCCAAGAATCTTGGACTTGAAGATGCCATTTGAGCTGCCTTTCAAAGCTATTCTCATTCTGTGTATCCCTGGACATTTTCAGTAGCATGTATACCAAAACATGTACACTTTCAAAGAACAACCTTTATGGTAGATGAATTATATCTTAATTTTTAAAAATAAACATGCAAACATTTTGTATACTCAAAAAAATATTATGTGTATATTATTTTTGTCTTATCCAAATATATCATAACAAACCTGTACAGACCTTGATCACTTGCTTAGGCTTTCTCATTTTTTGTCTATTTTGGAAAATATCTCCTTTCCCAGATCCTTTTAACATCGTTTACATTCTCATTTTCTTTTTAATAATTATGAGACATAATAACATTAACAAATAAATTTTCCATCTTATGTGAGAATTCCTTTCTTGGGAATACTAAGCAATGTTTATGAGGTTTTTATACAATTTTAAATGCTTACATATAGTTGTCTAGCAGAATGTTTTCTTATGGAATTTTTTGAACACACAGATACCAAACATAGAATAATAAACTATACAGTCGTCAACAAATTAACAAAATATGAATACTTTTCCTGATTTTCTAGTTATTTGAACATTTTTTCTTGCTTTCCTTGAAGCATATTTTTCTGGCTGCACTTTCTATAGATCACTGTTTGCATTTTATAGCATTAAAGACTTAATTAAACCCCTCTAGGGGCTGGAGACATGGCTCAGCAGTTAAGAACACTACCTGTTCTTGCAGAGGACCCAGATTCAATTCCCAGCACCCAGATGGCAGCTAACAACTATCCACGACTCCAGTTCCAGTCCCTCTTCTGACCTCTGCAGTTATTGCATGGGTGCACCTACCTACATGCAATCAATACACACATACATAAAAAATAAAAATAATAAATGGAATATTCAAAATAATACCTTTAATCTATTATTCTGTTATTGTTTCTAAATTTTGTTACTTTTTCTAGAATTTTAGTTCTCCTAGGACTAGTCTATCAAGTAAAAAATTCCTGTCTACTGAAAGAACTTTGGTTTCCGTCTTTCATTACTTACATCAGTTATTTGTCACTTACAATTTTTTATTTATTTTTATTATATATATATATATATATGAATATTTTGCCTACGTGCATGTAAGTGCACCTGTGTGTACAGTGTTTGAGGAGTCCAGAAGAAGATAATGGATCCCCTGGAACTGAAGTTAGAGACAGTTGTTAGCCACCATGTGGATGCTGGGACCCAAACTGGGTCCTCTGAAAGTGTAGCCAGAGCTCTTAACTGCTGAGCCATCACTCAAACCCCCTTCAATTTTGGTTTGGTAAGTTGGTACCTTAATTTACACTAATTAATCTATAGTTAGTGTAGATTTGAAAGGACAATATAATAGCTAGTCTTATCACAACAGTTTTAAGGAAATATCCGATAGAATTTTCCATATTTCTCTTCATATATTGCTTTTCAAAGTTATTGGTGAATAATTGATAGAATTCTTTTTGCAAATGTGAATAGTTTTAGTACAGTAAAGTTAATATCTACATATTACCCAGGAAATATTTCCACCAGTATTGGCCGGGTTTCTCTTGCTGTGACAAAATACCTGAGAAGAATCACCTTAAAGGAGAAAAGGTTTATTTTGGCTCATGGTTCAGAACTTTCAGGACATGATGGTCTGGCTTCATGGATTTTAGATCTCAGATGCTATGAAATACCCTTGCAGGGAGCATGTGCTCAGCTCACAACAGCTGGGAAGCAGAGAGAGCTTTTCTTTATAATGAAACCACATCTCCTAATCCCATTGAGCTATAGATCCCTAAGTAGATTAAACAATTCAAGAGGTCAGGAGACTCCCAAAGCCCCCACAATCTGAACATCACCACACTGAGCACCAAGCCTCAACACATAAGCTTTTGGACACATTTTAGATACGAACTATAACAACCATCAAAATATAAGTTTAAGTTTTCAAACTACTCTTCAGTAGCTGGTTTCATCTATGAATTTAAATTTTATGTCTAATAATAAAATATTATTTGAATCCAAATTTAGTTACCATAATTTCAAGCTAAGTAGTTTAAAAGGCACTTATAATCATTTTTTTTTTTTTGAGATAGGGCCTCACTAGGTAGCCCTGGCTGGCCTGGAACTCCCTATGTAGACCAGGCTATTCTCAAACTCACATAGATCTACCCAATTCTTCCTCCTGAGTGTTGGGATTAAAGGCGTACATTACCACAGCTGGCTCATAATAATCATTTTAGTGAATTTATAATACTCCATAAAATTTCACTGACTCTCTTTACTACTCAGTGATAAGCTGTAAATATTGTGCTATCCTAGACCCTATGGAAAATATTGCACTTGATTTCAGTGTGTACAGCTGGAACATGAACCAAAAATATACAAACCAGAAATTGCTTGAATAGACTTTGACATTCTCTAGCCAGCAATGCTGTGATTTACATTTGAGATGCCCACAAATCTACCTTTGAACTTTTACAGGTCTTCTTTATTTTTCTTATCATAAACAAAGCTGTGTTGAACATCTTTTCCCTAAAGCCAGTAGTGGACCAGCTTTTAGTAAAGGTCTATGCCTTGAAAGGATTTCATATTGATACGTGCAATGCTTCTCTAGCATTATTGAGGGCTGGACAAGGTAGACCATGCCCTCAGAAAGCATCATGATGACAATTTCCAGTCAGGCTGTCAGAGACCTAAACTTCCCCAGATCTGCAAAGGCTCCACCATCACAATTATTTTTCTAACTATAACTTTGAGTGGAGAGGTGAATGTGTGTTTTACTGCTTCTAGTGTGATAAACCATTTATATTTTTCCAGAGGTCCACACAAAGTAGGTGGAACAAAGCACTCTGCTCTCTTGAATATCTGTGTTCTCACTGATGCAATATTTAATATTCAATAGATAAGGATATTTTTGCTTCATGTTTTATATAAGAACACTGTTGTAAGGTCCAGGGCGGGGCAGGAGATGGATCAGATGATAAAGTCCTTGCAAAACATGCATGATGACTTGCGTGCCATGGTGTGTGTCTATAATCCTAGCCTTAGGCAGGTGGATACAGGAAGAACCCTGGAGCTCTCTGGCCAGTTAGTTTTGCCGAGTCGGTGAGTTCTAGGTTCAATGAGAGACATTATCTCAAAAATAGAAAGTTGAAGAAAGTATAGAAAGACATCCTAAATCAACCTTGGTCTCCAAACACACATACAAGTCCACTGTAAGGTGTACACACATGCATACACTTACACATGCATACATCACACACAAACTTTCAAAAACATTAATACAATTTCACACAAGTCTGATTATTTTTAAATAATTCTCTGGTATACATATAATTTTATCATTTATTAAAGTCAAAAGCAAATTTGAACACTAACGATATGGGTATACTTATTTATTTTTACATAGGGAATTAAATCATTGCTGAGTATTTGATACTGCAGGGTTAGAACATCCTCAGTGTTTCTCAGAGTTACTTTACATTTTATAATTATCAGTTCTGAGAATGCCATTTTGCATAAATGCATAGTATAAAATTGTAGAAATGTGTACAGAGTCACTTCTGAAATTGTTGGAAATGCTTTTCTAGTCCAAAAACAAAATCCAATCAATGATTCTTAGGAAACTGAAATCAGCTGCCCAAACAGCACTTTTATTATTTTATTTTCTTTAAATTAGTTTTATTTATTATTGTATGTGTGTGCATGATCTGTGTGTGTGGACATGCAAGTCACAGCGCGTATGTGGAGAAATGACAAGACTGTGGAGTCGGTTCTCTTTCCACCTTTACTGAGCACCTGATTCTGACAACTGAACTCAGAACACGGGACTTGAGTGTCAAGCACCTTCACCTGTTCAGTCTTTTTTCCCCGACCAAACAGGAGATTTTAAAGTCTTACATTGTAGCCCAATGCAATCCAAAGACATACTAATTCGATGCTTACATGCTGAGAAACTACCATAGGAAAATGTTAAAAGTTTCGTTTGCTCTAATTAAACCATACGCTTCTATTAAAAGCCGGAATTGGTATCTGTGCAGTGGAATCGCCGTAATCGGTTGCATGGATAGTCTAGGATCTGAGCAGAGGTGTTTCAGGCACTGTTCATTAGAGCTGCGTGGCATAGGGGCGCAGGAAGCAAGTGCGCCTATTGTGTGTTAGAACCGAGGCTGCAGTCAGACCTTGTGAACGCTTGGATGAGCCCTGACAGAGATACTTCAGAGTCAATGTTTGATTTTTTTTTTATATCAATTTTTGTTATTGCACATTCAGGAACCTTTTACTGTTGCCAAATATTTTTCAACACTCACATTCAGTCTCTGACAGATATACTTCAGAGTCAATGTTTTATTTTTTTTTTTATATCAATTTTTGTTATTGCACATTCAGGAACCTTTTACTGTTGCCAAATATTTTTCAACACTCACATTCAGTCACATGACCCTATATGGTGTCCTGACCCCCAAGTTTAAGAATTTGTGCACTAGCGTTTGAGAATCCGTGTGGAATGCTGGTCTTCATTCCCCAGCCTGCCGTGATGTGAGAAGTGGTCTGAGATGCAGTTCTGGCCAATGAGAATTAAGTGACCTCAGATGGTGAGGGTCCTGGGAAAGATTTTTCCTTTTTAAAAACAAAGTAAAAACTCTTGCAGTTGGTGTGGCTCTTTGCCCTTCTCTCTCTTGAACTGATAACATTCCTGGAGTTGCAGCAAGCACCCTGTAATCATGAGGTGATGTACCTGAGAGAAAAGCCAATTTGAGGACAGCAAGACCAAGAGGGAGAGTCCGGGACACTTGAACTTGCTAGAAGAAAGGAAATGCAAATTTTTAAAAATAGATGAGAACCAAGGGAAGGCAGGGCAGCCAACACATAGGCTGTGGCTTTTCAAGGATGGGGTGCCAAAGACAAGCTGCTAGCTTTGCCAACAGATGCTGTGGAGCAGCTGTGTGGGGAAGGCAGGTGAGACCAGCTTACGCCTAGCAATGCAAACAGAGACCACAGCACTGGGCAGGGTCAGGGTGACCTAGGAACTCAAGCATCTCACCTGCAAAGGCAGATAACAAGAACTTTTGAGCACTCTAACCCTTTGGAAGAAAAAAGCAAACATCTCTCTTGGCAGTACTTATTTATGACTCATCCACAGTGGTCTGGGTGTTTTAATTTCCTGTACAATCTTGAAATTAGCATAAAAATGGTCCCAAGCTACTTATACATTTAGAACACCTGGTTAAAGCCCAAATCAAACTTCCCCGGAGGGATATACCCTCAACCCAGATGGTACTTCCAGAGATAAAGTCTCACACAACATCAGGTCATAATCTAAAGTTATAATGAACACAAGAATCTAATTTACTACAGAATAGCAGTTGTCACAAAGAACGGTGTTTGACTCCTCAGAATGGCAAGTTCATTAGAATTATTAGATAAGAAGGCATGGAATCTGCTTAAATAGTAGAAGATACAAAAGGAAAACTATGACTTGGACTTGCTATTGGGAGAAGTTAAATTCTGGTTGTAATTTGAAGGCAGAATTGGAGGCACTTGCTAACAGATTGGAGAGATGGGGTAATAGAAAAGACATTACACTTTGGGACATAGTTTTGGTCAGAACAGGAAGAAAAAGGACATCAAGATAAAAAGGATTATTAGAGATATAGAATAAACTCTTTATTAGAAAGCAGCAGGTATTCTAAGTTTATACAAACCCAATAACAGAGAATGAATGTGTGGTAAAACTAAAAGGATTATCAAAAAGTCATAGAGAATTTCACTATGACAGAGGGAAATTTTTAAAGGAACTGACCGAGTAACTAAGAGACAAGAAAGGAGGGTAAACACGCAAATGACCTTGGTAGCATATTAAAAGCTTGTTTGATCAGTTGGTTATATGTTATATTCCTATATTGAACAATTAATGAATACATACTTTATGCACAAATGCAATATTTATTAAAACTTCATTCATATTAGATAAAGGCCACATTGCAGTGCAGCAAAATATTAATAGGAAAATCCAGTTAATCATTCTATGTATTTAGATATTTAAAGTAGTTTCTAAGTGAAATTTGAAGATCTATGGCTCAAAATTTAAAGTCAATAAAAATGAAAAAATATTTATGACATAGTTGTAACATTTTGTTTATTAAAGTTTATGAATTTCAATTAAATTACCAGTTAAGAGGAATTCCTAGTGCCGAAGACTCATATAAATTGTAACTATTATTGTCACCAGAGCTGCATTTGCATGCAAGTTATTGCTGCAAATAGAGTCTAGGAAGGACCTCCTGCTATGTCATGCTTTCTGGGATAGTTTAAACCAAGTACAAACACATCTTCTGTAGTATATAAAACTTGGGAAAGATTGACTTTTTATGCATGTGTGTCTGCATATGCACACATACATAAAGGTGTTATCAGAAGCCACACAAGGGCATCGGATACCCTAAAGCTTGAGATACAGGAAGTCATGAGCTGCCAAATATGGGTGCTGGGAGCCAAACCCCAAACCTCTTTAAGAGTAGCAAGTGTACTTAACCCATGAGCCATCGCTCCAGCTCTCAGAGAACACATTCATGAAGACACATATCAAGTTATAGTCTGTTCACAAATATCTACCTTTTTATTTTATTTTCCATCTGATGCACTACAGTGTTCCTAACATCCTGATCTCTGTTTGGAATCTGTTTCACCTTCTATTATCCTGAGAAATCCCGCCTTTTCCTCATCCTCCATCCTTTCTTGGGATTGTGGTCCTTTGCTTCTCTCAGCACTGATCATACCTCTTCTATAAAATGTCTATGTCTTATTTCATATACCTATCTCTTGTACTCTGTAAACATGTCAAGGACAAATACTGTATCTTAATCATAGTGTCTGACAAATAGCAAGTTCTCAGTGTGTAGCAAAAGGAAAGTGAAAGAGCTCTGAAAGGCCCTTCTCTAGTAATGTGTAACAATTCTTCTAGCGACCCGTTCATCCACTCCTTTCGAGCATTAGCTAAAAGAATGTTAAATAATTATAAGGGAAGGGATAGGATAAAGACAATGAATGTACTAATAGGGGTTAAACTTTAAGGCAGACAAGTCAACTGAAATTCAGACAGGAAAGAGGAGTCAGGTAGGCACAGACATCATGAAGCAAACTCAATGCATCAAAGACTTAGGATGCACGTGGACAGAAGAGCTAGGACACTGTGGTGAAGATGCCAAAGGAAGGGACAGAGATGTTCCTAAGAGAAGCTCCAACAACTGTGAGTGACACAAAAATGAAAACAGACGTACACTTGGCTATAGGCTAATTAAAAGCTACGTTTTTAAACTTGACCACAGTGGATATTATAAAAGCCAATGACAGTCAAACGTAGGAGGTCTGTTACAACTTAGAGAGGTGAAGAAGAGCCATCTGTGCTGGACAGCGTTAGTGTCAACTTGACACACCTGGATTGAGGGAGCCTCAAGCGGTGAATTGCCTCCATTGGACTGGCCTGTGGCCATGTCTGTGGGGCATTTTCTTGATTGTTGAGTGATGTGGGAGGGCCCAGCCCACTGTGGGTGGTGCCACCCTGGGCAGGTGGGCTTGTGTTACATAAGAAAGCAGGCTGAGCAGGGGCCAGGGGAGCAAGCCAGTAGGCAGCATTCATGCATGGCCTGTGCTCCAGCTCCTGCCTCTAGGTTCCTGCCCTGAGTTCTTACCTTGGGCTCCCTGAAGAACTGTAACCCAGGAGATGTAAGACAAATAAACCCTTTCCTCCCCAAGATGGTAGTGGTCAGAGTGGTTTTTTTTTTTTTTTTTTTTCCAGCAATGGAGAAACAAACTAGAGCACCACTTTTGGTGCTATAATTCTATAATAATTATGGGCACTCTCCCATAGCCCACTCACTGGAACCCATATACTCTGTCACCCGTGTTAAGGCCCTATATGTAAAGTTAGTGACCTCAGACATTCCCCAGCATAAGTTTATCCAGTGAGGTCTAGTCAGCCTATCTAGAGTCTCTTGTTTTAGGAAGATCAGTTCTTCCTCACCTAGCAGTAATCAGTTGCCAATGTTTCTTCAGCCAAGACTGGGGTCTGCTGTCCATCTCCCCAGTTCTATGCTGGTTTTTTCTTTTTTTTGTCAAAATAACATTTTAAAGGAAATAACATTTCCTTTTTAAAGGAAAAGAATTTATACATTTTATCAGAATTTCTCTTTATACATTTCCTTTTTATACAATTATTTTCTGTTTGTTTAGAATAAATCCTTAAATCTTTGGAGAGAAAAGTAAGCCCAGTAAACACCATCTGCTTTCACAGTGCCACCGCACTTTCTGGATGCCGTCCTTTGAATGCTGTCTGTGCTCTGTACACTCACATTAGATGGCTTCATTGTATTACAGTGAAAGTCAGGGTGGGCTTAAGAAAGAAACAAAGCAAAACACTCAGAATGCACATTTGCTCTTCATTAGGAGAATGTGTCACATTTGTGTGGGGCAGAGGAGGGGGAATGGTGGGTATTCGCATGGTCTATTAATAAGAACCAGTTTAGTGCAGTGGTTCACTAAAGCATGGCTAACTCCAAAGCGAAACCCCCACATTCTTAACATTTCCCCTAACTTCAGGACCCATCTCTGTACACTCAGTACCAGAACTGGAACATTATTGTTTGAAAGCAAAGCCAGAGTTTAGAAAATGAAATTGAGCTCAGGGTACAACGTATGGAGGTCACATAGGATGTTACTTTACACCGTAGTATGGAATGTCAGCCCATCGGATGTGTTTATTTGTTACATGTGCTGTTGAAGAAAGCATGTCGATTCTGTTACAGGGTATTTTCAATTGTCAGGTAAGCAGAAAGCCCCTCCAGAAGACAGGATCATTACTGAACAATTTCGGACCTTGGAACAATGAGCATAAAATGATTTTTCCATCTCTTTCCTGGAATGATACATATTTAAAAACACCAGTGAGGACTTATTTAGAAAGGGTACCCAACCAGGAGATCAGGTAATGCAACATATATGGCTGGCAATTTAGCTATCATGGCCATATCCTACCAACATGCTCCTGTCCCTGGCAGGGAAGTCAAGATTTAAACACACAGTCAGATTCAATTAAGAGCTGTGCAGGGTGCAGGGGTCACATTGATTGACACTGTGCCAGCTTCCAAACTGAGATACGAATGGCTTACACACATGCTCTTCATTTGGATTTTCTCATTTTACTTTCTGACTTTGTCCAAAATGTAAAATTAAGTGCTTAACTGGGAACTTTGCGTTAATTGAATAGCTGTTGCAAAGGAGGAAAATGTACATCGGAGGTGTGTATGCAGACAACAGGACTCAGAAGGCTCAGTCAGTTAAGCCCTTGCCTTGCAGGCATAAGGACCTGACCCCACATAAAACAGCCAGGCATGCTTTACACAGTGCCTGAAATGTAAGAGGGTAGGAACAGGTGGGTCCTTGTGGTGCACTGGCCAGGCAGCCTGGGCTACTTGGCCAGTCGTTTCAAACCAGTAATAAACATTGTCTCAAAAAAAAAAAAGTGATGGTGCCTGAGAAGGAATGACACCCAAGGTTGCTTCTGGCCTCCGTTTGTTCCCCTCAACACACATGTGCATGCTCATCTGCACACACATGTGCACACACACATATACGTACAAAAAAATATCAAAAGGATTAAAAATGTGTTGCTGTTTGTATTGCCTCCATAGTATAGGTAAGCAGAAAATTCTTTTACATGTGATACTAAAATAAAGCAACCATTGGTAATTGTCTCAGAATTATTTTCATAAGGAAAATAAAGAGCAAAGCTGTTTTTATTAAATAAAGAAATATAAGGAAATAAATATGGAGTGAGGGAGCTTTAATTTTTCATCAGTTTAACAAATAAAAGTAGAAGTCTGTAGGTGACACCTCTGTACCCACACATTTCAGCAATAGGAATAGTATCTTAGATGGTTTGAGTTGCTATAATAAAGTACTTTACACTGGGTAATTTATAAAGTATAGAAGTTTATTTCTTGGCTGTGAAACCAAGAACAAGGAGCAAGCAGGTTTGGGTCTGGTGAGGTATACAGCTTCTTGAGAACATGCTTTGGTGTTGCATCATCCAGAGAAGACATGCTGTGACCTCACATGGCAGAAGGGACAGTAAGACGAATGCAACCTCAGCTACTTCCCACCAGCCCTTTTATGAGGCATTTCTCCATCAAAATGACAAAACTCCCATGGCTTAATCACTCACTCCTGCAAAACCCAATCTCTTATACCTCACAACGGGGATTAAGTTTCAACATATGAATTCATGGGTACATCCAGACTACAGTAGATAAACTCTGTAACTGAGGTCTGTCCACCACAGAGGAGTGATGGTTTGGTACCATAAGTCAGGCCACATGGCCAGAGTGTGTAGGAGATATGTATCACAGCTACTGTCTGTCCAACTTTCCTGAATGGAGCCAGCCTCAATACTTAAAAAGCCATAAAAAAACCTATGGAATATTTAAGATGTTACATAAATTTTAAAAACTTTGTTACCACCAACAAAAGATTCTTGTGGGACTGTATTTCTTTTTCTGAATGGAGAGTGCTATGGAGTTTGGGACCACTGGGAAGGACCACTCAGACTCAAAACATTCCAAATCAACTGAATCTATTTGGCTGGTCAGGGACAGCACTCTCGGAGCCAATTTAGGGAATGCTGTCCTAACTTGGAGGAGACAGGGGCTTTTTAAAGGTAAAGTCCAAATGGTAAAGTCCTTGTTACAAGATTTAAGCTTTTACGATTTTATTAGAATTTTAAAGAAAAACCCTCGGTGGGAGCAGGCGAGCTGGTGATCTTGGCAGCTGCCTTGAGGAGAACGGTGGGGAGAAGGAAAGAAAGTCATGAAGCCACGGAGGTTTACCGCCCGCATGGAGGTCAGACACTGGCTGACTGGCAGCCACACGGCTGGGAGAAGGAAGCTGCAGAAAAAGTACAGAAATACAAGATGCTGGGGGCAGCCAAAAGCTCTGAAGAAAGCATGTTTAGAAAAGGGATATGGTGAAGAAAAGGAAAGATTATGCTTTTCTAAAGAATTCAGAAAAGCAGGCAGACTTACAGACTACATGACTGGCTGGACCAGAAGGATTCAGGCAGGAAAAATTCAGTTTCATTAACGTAGTCACATCTATTTAGCATAACATAATATGAATCCACCTTCTTTCTGGTGGGCCTATGACCAGATGATTGACCAGATAAACTTACAGAAAATGGAGGAGCTTGGGCTATTACAAGAAAGCAAGTAGAAATACAATATTTAATGTGGAGATTCCTTCTAAACAGCAATGTGGATTGAAAAAAAAAACAAAAAGACTGGACAAACTGTAAATTTACAAAAAATTTATTTCAAGCTCCTTGGACGGGAACAGAGTCTACACTTGCATATCAGAAAAATCATGGTGATTTCAAAACAACTGGGAAGAGAATTTTGGCAGCCATTGAATTCATGGCATTTCCACTGTTGATGTTTTGTATGTCTCTTTGATTTGTACCTGACTGTCATCTTTAATGAAATAGATATCTTATTATAATTTAAAGAATAAGGTACCCCATTGTATTGTATCTTTGTTGCTATGATAAAGCACAGTGACCAAAGGACCTCCCAAAACAGCACCACCAACTGGCTCATGACCACATAAAATGTAAAATGCATTTGGGTCAACCTTAAAAGTTCAGATAGTCATTACCAGTCTCAATACTATTCAAAAGTCCAGAGTCCAAAGTCTCTTCTGAGACTCAAAACAATCTCTTAACTATGAAATCAAAAGACAAAATTACATACTTCCAGCATACAGTGGAACTGAATACACATTCCCATTCCAAAAGGGAGAATGGGGACACAGTGAGGAAATACTAGAGCAAAACAAGACCAAAAACCACAGATGTAAACACCAAATTCAGAAGCTCCATGTGCAACTTCTGGGACTTCCAAAAGGTTCAGATGGCTCAGCCCCTCCAGCTTTACTGTGTGCAACTACACCTTTCTCTTGGGCTGATACAATTCCCTGAACTCAGCGCTTCTTGGCAGATGTCCCACAGCTCTGGCATCTCCAACATCTTCTTGGGGTCTCTACAGCCAACCAGGCTTCACCTTCATAGCTTGACACAATGACCTGTCAGGGCCTTCTTTATGCACGGGTTGCCCCTGTTGCATTCTACCTGGCCTTGTGGAGCCAGCACCATGAGAACAACACTGCCAAGTCTAGTTGCCATCCTGGGGTGAACTCTGGTCAGCTTCATCCACATTACCAGCAGCTTTTCTGTGCTGCACTTTTCTAAGAGTAGAAAACCCCGCAGGCATTTTCCTTCCACAAGTTGGAAGCTCTGGGTGTGGTCAGGCCCTGAAGGTACTCTTTCCATTGTTTAGGTGCAAATCTCTAGGTTTCTCCTTAATCACTTTAATATCCTTATCAAAGGGAGCATGTACCTTGACACCAACATTAATGCTCATAGTGCTCTTTTTTTCAGTCCAAACTACATTCTGCATTTGTTTCAGCCCCACTGGCTCTTTTTCACTGTAGAGTTGCATAATATTCACCTTAATAACCATGCCACCATTTCTATGTTAGGCGGCCTTGAAATTTCCTATGCCAAAGAAATTAGTTCATTGCTTTGCTTTTTTTTTATTTTTAAAAAATAGTTTATTTTTATATTATGGGTATGCTTGTATTGCCTGCATGTGGCTAAGTGCACCTGTGTCATGCAATGCCCACAGAGGACAGAAGAGGCTGTTGGATCCCCTGGAGCTGGAGTTATGGACAGTTGTTAGCTGCCATGTGGGTGCTGGGATTTGAACCCGGGTCTTCTGCAAGAACAACCAGTGTTCTTAACCACTGAGCTATCTCTCCAGCCCCAGTCCATGCTTTTCAATGTAGCCTCAGGCAAGTTCTTAGGCTGTGGGCAGACTCCAACCAGACTCTGCCAAAATATCCCAGTTACTTCTTAAGTCCTTATTTCCCTCTAGAAATACTTTGCTCTCAGAATTATTTTCTTCTGGTTCCAACTAGAACTAGAACAGCCCATTAAGCTCTGCTTACAGCAATCAACAGCTTTTCTAGTACAAATTTCCAAAATCTTCTACATTCCTCCAAAAACCCATATGGTCAGTGTTCTTCAGCAAGAGCCCACTCTCTGTGCCACCAACTTCTGTCTTAGTTATTTCTTCTTCTGTTGCTGTGATAAAAACACTGACCAAGGGGCTAGAGAGATGGCTCAGCACTTAAGAGCACTGGCTGTTCTTGTAGAAGACACAGGTTGGAATCCCAGCACCCACCTGGCTGCTAACAACCATCTTTAACTCCAGTTCTAGGGGATCCAATGCCCACTTCTTTCTTCCACATGCACTACACCAAGTTTGTGTACTTGCACACATGCAGGCATAGCACTCATAAAATAAAGATAAATAATAAATAATTGAAAAATCAAAACACTGACCAAAGCAACTTATAGAAGGAAGAGTTTATTTGAGCTTATGGTTCCAGGGGAATTAGAGTGTGTCATGGTATGGTGAGGTGGCAGGAAGTGGAGCAGAAAGCTAAGCCTTCACATCTTCAAGCAGGTACAGGAAGTAGAGAGTGATTGGGGATCTATCAAGGCTTAAGAACTCTCTAAGCCCATCTCCAGTAATGACACACTTCCTCCAGCAAGGCCACACTTTCTAAGACCTCCCAAAACAGTGCTACCAACTGGGGACAAAATGTCCAGATACTTGGGAGATATTCTCATCCACCAAGCCAAACTCACTCCACTTAGTTCAAGCAAATTTACCCCTAATAACTCTTTGACAGTGAACTCATACTTTATCCAAGAATCTGGCAACATTTTTCATTAAAAAATATTTGTTTATTCATTTATCAAGTACATGTTGAATAGCCTATTAAAGAAAAAAAAAGCAAAACTAGGTACTGCATAGGCACTTGGTGTAAAGCATCATTAGTTTATTCGTCAATGCATGCTTGGAAGTGTTGTCAGTGTGTTTCCTGAGATCCCCGTCTAGACAGTAAGACTTCTGGGTGTTTTGAAGATAACACAAATGAGAGATTGCTGAGACAGAAATCATAGATAACCACATAGTTCTATTTTGCAGCTGACAGTTGGTGAGTGCCTTACATTATCTATATGCCAATCATCCCTCTTCCCCTCTTTGTGTAAGAAATATTTGTCAAGCAGATCTCTGTGAGATCGAAGGCCTATAGTGGGCTCCAGGGAGATCCTATCTCAAAAAGATGTAAAGAAATATCTATTGATGACTGAGGTCACTTTGATTTTATGACTGAATTTTCTGGTTTTTTTTTTTTTTAACACTGATTGATTGATTGATGTGTGTGTAGCTAGGTGGGAGAAAAACTTGTGAGAATCATTCTCTCCTTCCACCATGCAGGTTGTGGAGACTGAACTCAGGCTATGAGGCTTAGTGTCAAGCACCTTTCCTCATGGAGCCATCTCACCTGTCTCTAAGTTTTCTATTTTCAATGAATATGGGACACAAATGCAGGCTGAACACAAGGTCAACTTTTGCATCCATGAGCTTTGATAATAAAAAGATACAATTATATATTGTACATACACTGAAAAGGATTTTGTGAAAACACAAATAAATAATGTATAAAATCATCAAATGAATATCTTATCACTGTCACATAGTAGAACTTTTGGAAAATTAATTAACTCTATACCTTCTAACTTCCCTAGAATAGAGTTGATAAAGCTCACACAGCTGCTCTAAGCTTATGAAATTAAGCTGGTATTTCAATAACTGATTTTTGTCTGTTTTTTGTCTCTGTTAATGTCTGCAGTGTTTTATATGAGAAATGTACCTCATAGGCTCATGTATCCGAAGAGTTGTTCTCCAGATGGTGTGCTGTTTGGGGATGTTCTAGAACCTTCAAAGGGGGCAGCATTTCTGGGGGCAGTACATCACTGGGAGTGGGATTTGCCCAACTTCCTGCTTGTTTTCTCTGCTTCCTGTGTGTGGTAGGGTTGTGATGTTTCAGCTTCCAGCTCCTGTCATCATGCCTTCTCTGCAATTGCAAGTCAAAATAATCTCTTCTGTAGATTACTCTCGGACATGGTGCTTTATCACAGCAACAGGAAAGTAGTATGTCTTTTTCATGAATTGTCATATGTTTGAAATCCATAAATAACTGTGCCCTGTCCACAACTGACAATATCCACATCAATTTACCAAGATTATCGCATTCCTTAAGTATTGTCACACTTTACTTCCCACTTCTTACTAATTAGCATCAAACATTTATTTACCATTTCCTAGATATATGGATAACGTATCCCTCTGGTGACATGCCGTGCCTCTTTCTCCATGTCCTTAAAGTCATCAAATCTGCTTCATCTCTAACATTTCAAGTTGTTTTCAGTATAATTACTTCTCTGTGCAAAACCTTTTGGTGAAATCTCTATGTTCTGAAAGCAGGCGCTAGCACAGGAACGTAGCCTGCGTGCTCTGCCTTCTGTCTGTGTCTTTACTGACTCCTGCCTCCATGTGACCTCTATCACTCTGTGCCCCCAGAGAACCTGTTCTTCTCTAGTCATACTGGCAGAATAAGCCTCTTCCTATCTGTCCTAGTTTGCTTTCTTTTTAAATATATTTTATCTATTATTTTATTACTTTTATATGTATGAGTGTATTGCCTGCAGGTATATAAGTGCACCCATGTTGTACAATGCCCATGGAAGTCAGAAGAGGGCATCAGATTTCCCTGGAACTGGAGTTATTAATGGTTGTTAGCCACCATGTGGGTGCTTGGAATTGAACCCAAGTCCTCTGCAAGAGCAGCCAGTGCTCTTAACTGCTGAGCCATCTCTTCAGTCCCCTAGCTTACTTTTTATTGCTGGGTTAAAACACTCTGACCAAAACCAACTTGGGGAAGGAAAACGTTTATTTGGGTTACACATCTAGATCATAGTCCATCTTTGAGGGAAGCCAAGCAGGAACTCAAGACAGGAGCTGCCATAGAGACCACAGAGGAACTGCTTGCTCCCCTGGCCTGGGCTCAGCCTGCTTTCTTATACAGGATCACCTGCCCAGGGGTGGCACCACCCACAGTAGTTTGAGCCCTCCTACATCACTTCACAATCAAGAAAATGCCTCAGAGACACTGCCACCATCCAATCCAACGGAGGAAATTCTTCAATTCAGGTTCCCTCTACCCAGAGCAGCACACCAGGTGTGTCAAGTTGACAATTGAAATTATCCAGGACACTATCCTAAGGATCTGTTTGTACGGTCCCCTTTGTTTGGAATATCTTTCCATCAGGCCAGTATATTTTCCATAGAACCTACGTTAATGCTATGCATTTTATTCCAACTCCAATTTACTTAAGATTGTCAGTGGCCTCCAAACTTATTGATCATTATTTTGTCTTAAAGTACCCTGAATTTTCCTAGGATTCTTGTCTAATATTTGCTTGTTCAATAATTTAATATTTTATCTAAAACTTCAACAAAGTCCAAGATTGTTTGTACATGTTTTTGTTTTTGTTTTTGTCTTTTTGAAGCAGGGTCTCTCTGTAGCCCCAGCTGTCTTGGAACTCACTATGTAGACCAGGCTGGCCTTGAACTCACAGAGATCCACCTGCATCTGCCTCCCAAGTGCTGGGACTACAGGCATGCACCACCACACCTGACTGTACATATTTTATAATACTGTGATTAATGAATTATTTTAAATTAATAAGTGGACAAAGGCAGCTTCCAGCAGGAGATATCTGATAGAGAAATTCATTGGCCTTTTTCTTCAGGTTGTTAAATATCACAGCTGACTACATATGTAAGATGATTTACCAAAGCTTTACATTCTTTGTAACTACAGAGAAACTAACTAGGAATTTCAGTTATCCCAAGTCAAAATATGATGATTCCTTCTTACCCCTCCCAAAACAGCTTATTTTAATCATTTATTTCAATTTCTATTTTTGTGTCTGTGTGCATGTATACCATGCATGTGCAAGTTCTTACAGAGGCCTGAAAAAGATTTGGATCCCCTGGAGCTGGAGTAAGAGGAGGTTGTAAGTCCTCTCACTTGGGTTCTGGGAACCAAACTTGGGTCCACTGCAAGAGCACCAAGTACTCTTAACTGCTGAAGGGTCTTTCTAGTCACCCAAAAGTACTTTATAAGTAAATGGTGAAATATCCATTTCCTAGTTTGTGGTGTTGGAAGTCATCGTACAGTTTGGGTCTTGAGGGGTAAGGTTTGGTGGGTTAATCTTTCTTCGACTTGGTTTTCTCACTCGAACCGTGAGGATATGCTTGATTATCTGCCCCAAATCTTTAAAGGCATCATTCTTCAAATATAGTAGCTATTCACAAAGTGATATAAGTTCTTCATGAGTCTTACCTAATTTTAAATGTATATTTGAGGCCTGTAGGCCTGTTAGGCCTGTATACACACACACACACACACACACACACACACACACACACACACACACACCACACACACGCATCTATGAAGTATGGGATTTCTTTCTGGGATACGATCCACCAACGATAAAGAGCAAACAATTTTATGGAAAATACTAAGGACAGTATTTTGTATATATGGTAGATATGACATATGTGAAACTGACAGAATGAATTAACAAAATAATTGATACTATGTTCGACCTTTCATTTCCTAAAAATCTAGGAGAAATTGAGTAAGCTTTAACACTAAGGACTACCTAAGCACGAGTAGAACATTAAGGGAATATGTGAGTTCATAAATTTGCTTTGATGATTTTAAAGTGAACTTCAAAGTTTTTGACACAGTCTTTCACTGTAGTTCAAACTGGCCTAGAACTCACTATGTAGCTAGATTGGCTTTGAATTCTTGGCAATTCTCCGGACTCAGCTTTAGCTACGTTAAAGTGATAATGGAGTTGATTTAAAAAGCAGCTCAATAGGCTGGAGAGATGGCTCAGCAGTTAAGAGCACTGGCTGCTCTTGCAGAGGACCTGTGTTCAGTTCCTAGCACTCTTGTAACTCCAGTCCCAGGGGATCTGATATCTTTTTTTGACTTCCACAGGTATTGCATGACATGGGTGCACTTACATACAAGCAGGCAAAACACTCATGCAACATAAAAAAGGAAAAAAATTAAAAAATTTAAAGTAGCTAAAATTCTTATTAAAATCGTACTCCTCCATACTCCTCCATACTTTCTAGTTGTGATGCAATGCATCTCAAAGATTTTAAGTCCTATACTATCATTTCTAACATAGATATTTTTAGTATATTTAAAGATATTTCTTTTATTTTCTTTGCTTGAGGGCTGAGAAGAGTGTGCTCTGTGTGCGGTGGGTGTCACAGGGAAAATGATGAGCACTAATGTGAATATGAAAGGTTTTCATGTAGCAGACTGAATTCTGGGTCTTCTGGCAGGTAGAGAGTCAATTTCGGTCCTCACTCTTTGCAGGGCAGAGTCAGCTAAGTGTTGGTGTATATTACCTTCCTTTATGAGGTCGCTGAACCTGTCACAGTAAACGCTCCTTACTTTGGAAGAGTGCACAGGTGGAATGGCCGTGGCCTCTGAGGCCATAAACACGGGGAAGGAGTGTTGGGATGACGAAGGAAGGAAGCTGTGTGTTGGAGCCTCCTGAGGTAAGAGCAACTACGGTGACATTCTAACTCTGTGGTGAGGGTGGCGCCCAAAGAAGCACGCCTAGTGGACTCCTACACACAAATGTAGCTAGAAAAAACATTAACATCATCTAAGTCAAAAGTCACACTCCTAGGAGGTGTAGCAAGAGCTCGAGATGAAGCCTTGAGATAAGGAGTGACCAAGGCATCAGATCTATCAGTGCCAGCACCAGCACTCACCACCAGCGTGCCCGCCCCTCAGAAAATGAAATGGGAAAGTCCTATTTTCTACATTTCCGGGATTGAAAGTTTAATTCATCCAAATGACCAAGAACATGTTAGGGTAGTTGTTTTTAAAAGTCTTTCTTCCCTAGGAGCCATTCTGAAAATACGTAGCTGACTAGATGAGGGTGTTAGAGTGGAAACCTGAGCCTAAAGGGTGTTACAGAAATCTAAGTGTGCACTCACGTGGAGAGCTGGCAGAGGTACAGATGATATCGTCAGGGTTCTTTCTCTTGGAAGAGTTTGGTTGTACTCCAAGTGTCTTCTCTGTGCATCTCATGTATCCTTGAGAACTTGCAGGACCAGGAATGTGATTTCTACCAAAAGCATGGGATTTGGAACCAGTCTTCACGGCGCGCAATACTTGGCTCTACCACTAAAAATTTTATGTTGACTTTTGACGATCTAAGTGAAACTTTAAACAGCAAAACATGGATGTTAGTGGGAAGAAAGCAGAGGCATATTTTTAAAATATAACTTCAAAAATATTGAACTAGAGAACCTTTATTAAAAGAGAAATTATAATTTCAAACTATGAAATTATAAACATTGAACTCTCAGCATTAAACATACCATAAGCAGTTCAGGTTTTTTTTTTTAATGCACAAATATCCATCTCTCTGTAAAATTAGAAATGTAGCAACTCAGAGCAAACAAATTTTAAAATCTTTTCCATGAGTCCTGGTTTGAACCATCATTTAAAGAGGTCCCTTTGACTCCAGCACGGCTTTAATGCCGCCACTTTGGATGCAGTGCATAGCAAATAAAACTGCCTTCTCTGGCTTGAGAAATTTAGAAGTTGCCTTAGGGAAACAGTGACTAATTTGTAACTAGTGTTTGGAGAGGAGATCATCTGTCAAAATGAATGTATCTCTACTCTTCTTGAGAGGAAGCAAGCTGTTTTATGAAGTTCCTTGGAATCCTTGAAAATAGTGGGAAGAGAAATGTTCTCATTATTAATGGAGTGCCTCATTTCCGTACACGAAATAGTTCAAACATCTTTACTCATATAGATTAAGCTGGAAAATGCTACAGAATTTTGGATTTTGAGATCTTTAAGCAAGATCCACATGGGTAGCTTACAGTATGCACATCTACTGCCTCAGGTCACCTCAGAGTTCAGACTAGTGTTTGACACAGCCCACAAATTCTGAACATTAGCAAGGTCAAACAGTGTTGAGAGCGCAGAGGTGGAGTGACCCTCCTGCCGCTGCAGGGGACATTTGCTTTTGTCCCTACAAATGCGGAATCTACACTTTAAGTCCATTGATTAGTTGCTTCACTGTATCATGAAGGCGATTTATTTTGCCAGAAAGTTCCTCCCAGTCTTCTTTTCTCTACTCTGTCCCTGAACACCAGAAGACAAGTGTATCTAATGTTCAAAGCTCTGTCCTCAGCTGTAAATTTGATATCAGTTATTTGCAGGGTTATGATAAAGATTGAATGGGAAAATGAATATAGAGCACTTTAATATTGAGAAGTGACTGACACTCTACAAATGATAGCCTAAGTCAAAGATGCTAAGATCTGCATCCATTATTGTAAAATATTATCTAATGGGATTTTCCCCAAGTGATCTTTGTGTTATTTTTGGCTCATTCCCTGAGCACTGTTTATACTCTATACGAACATATATATAGCATGTAAAAAAAACTTTACCTTGAATCTGTTCTCCAATCACAGGTTGAAACAGAATTAACCAACTTAAGCTTTTCCCCCAGAAGCTGTCCTAGGGACAACGTAGGAGTGCCTTTGGTCTTTGAAAATGAATTTTGAGTATTTCAAGGCCTATAGGCCATGCTCCTGACCATGCATCAAAAATGGAATGGATTCGATAAACAATTTTCATTCTCTAGTAGAAACATGTGCAGGATAAGTTTGTGGATGGCAGTTGGCAGATCTGGATCATTTTGGAAGGTATGGAGGAAAATAATGCTACATGATTATTCTAAATTCAATTTACAATTGATTTAAAAGCTTTTCTTTGTGGTTATTACAATTGTTTAGATTTTGAACCTCCTCCTTTAATTACCATGGTTTCTGGCCCTTTGGACTCCTCCTTCATTTCTTGCCAAGGAATAAAATCAAACCCTGCTGTGATGAGCCTCTTGCATTTTTTTCCGAGCAATTATTGTCTTTTCAGGAATATAGAGGGAGAGGAGTAACCTTTCATCTCTGAGTTTCACTCCTCCAGGAGCTTTCTCCTATACTTTGTCTGCCGCCCCCCACCGCCCCATACACTTGACTGCTGAAATTATTCATTTTCCATGTTAGATGAGCACCTCGCACACAGATAGCCCCTTCCCTTTGCTACACTGAAATATGACACTTCTTTACATACCTGTCATCCTTCTGAGACAGTGACTGCTTGAGGGTGAAGATGGTGCTATAAACATCTCTGCATTCTGAAATGCTATTTGAATCTATGTGTTATGACCATTTTCTGAATTGAATTGCTGCGTTCTGGGGTCCTTCATACTACTTTTAATTAACACATTTTAAAGACATTTCTCCATTTTCACCTTCTGTTGAAAACTTATTTTTGTATTAAGTCCCCGTTTCCTACTTTTAAACATCGTGATGTTTTTAAACCTCAGATCCTTGGCAATGAATTACTTCTGCTTCATCTGCGGTTTGAAGTTGTTGGTGAAAAGTTTCCTCACTGTTTTGCTTTGTCTGATTGATGTTTTCCTGTTGGGTATACAGGAGTTATTTACTTTCCTCATGATGGCACATTCTGTCTAAGTGGTGGCCTCTGCATATGTCATTCTATAAATATTCTAGATTTAATTACCCCTAAGGAACTAGTCTGATACCCAAAAGATTTATGGTTTCCCTGTTGTTTCTTTGATAACTCAGTTCAGAAAATAAAGAAAGATTTTTCTCTTCTATACTATTGTTTGTTTAACTATCTTAATTTGAGGAGTAAGGGAAAAGTGAATATTATTTATCTCTCTGGTGTTCAATGTATATTTTTAAAAATCCAAATATAGTTTATTATAATATTAGCACTATTTTTTCCTATATTTACAAGAGTGAGAAATCCAGACGTATATGTAGGTAGATAAGTAGATAGAGACGTATGTTTCACATCAAAATGATTAATGATATGACCACATATTAAGAACAACAGTAAAATTATTTTCTACATTCAATTTGGGTGAAATGCTTTTCATTATAAAGAGTTAGATGTTTTCCTAAAGAAATGTAAAGAAGTGTGATAAACAAATATTTTTTGACTATTTAAAATTATTTTTAAATTAAAATGATTGATATAACATTAATACTTAGCTGTTTAAATGGTGTGACCTTTTACATCATTTTTACAATCATAAAATTACAGAGTTTAAAGGATCTCCCTAGTAGTCCTCTCAAGATGGAGCTCCTTGTACAGCGTTGCATTCCTAGCTAGTGGCAGAGTTTTCTTGACTGACTCATTGTATATGTAAGCAAATTCCAGTCTCTGCCTGTGGGGTTTGAGAACTTTAATCTTTATATCTCTGAAAAGAGTAAACAAACCAAGGACTACAGGTAAACAACATCAGAGTCCATGATCCAAGGAATGAAAGGTTTGATATTCAATCTATTTCTCTACCTTTTTTGTTCCTCTGTTTTGGTTTTTTGAGACAGGGTGCCTTGTGGCCCCAGATGGCCTGGAATTTACTATGTTAACCAAGCTGACCTAGAATTCACAAATACTCACCTGCCTCTGCCTCCAGAGTGCTGGGATTAAAGGTATGTGCTGCAATGCCTGACTTTATTTCTCAAATTTTAAAACTTCTTTAAACATAAGAAAATTATTCTGAGGTTGAATTGCCAAATTGGTTTATAAGTTAAAAGTTTGTTGTAGTTACCTTTATAAGTTTGAAAGGCCAAGCAGTACAGGAACCCTAAAGAATTATAATGTGTGCTATTTTGCATTGTTCGTTTTATTGACTCGAATACATCATTTCTCTTTCATCTTCTGAACTAACATCTTTTACTCAATGGCTTCATCAATACTCTTTTTAGTAGAGATTATTTCAATATGTCACCCTTTAGAAAAAAAAAAACAAATCTTGGAGAGCTTCAATTTTTGCTTTTATTGCCTCCAAAATTGCTTTGTATATTAGGTCATAAAGATTTCCTAAAGCTAAGCCAGCCACATTCGATTTTGTATGGTTATCATTTCTTTGTTATAGATAAATATTATCTATAGCAATGGGAATATGTTTTAAATTATTTTATGATGTCTTGAAAAATTATATCCATTGTAACATCAGAAACAGTTTTAGGAATTTTTTTTCGATAGATCTTATGGGTTAGTCATTGATGTCTTTCCATTTCCCTTTTTACCCCCTGAACTATCTAGTAAAAGCAACATCTCCAAACAATTATCAAGGCACATGTAATGTCCAGCTTTTTTCTAAAAAGCTTAATGCAATCTGCATGTATATATAAAATACATATTTCTGAATACTATAAAGTTAATACTGTTGATTTAAAAATTTGTAAGACATAATGCATACACATAATTTTAAACATTAGGAATTTTGTGAGATACTTACATTTTAGTTTACCATATAATAGAAACCAAATTCCTCCATGTAGAACATTAATCATTCAAAAGTACTCTTTAAAATGTTTTTTTAAAAATCATCAGTTTATCAATTTTACATGTATTTATTTGTTTAGTCATTCATTTAATGTGTGTGTGTGTGTATGTGTGTGTGATCATGTGGTATTCATATGGAGGTCAAAGGACGACTTGTGGGAGTCATTTCTCTCCTTCCACAATATAGGATCAGGGATTAAACTCACATCATCAGGAGTCACAGCAGAGTGTTACCCAATTAATAGGGGGCTGGAGACATGGTGTTTAAGAACACTGACTTTTCTTGCAAAGACCTGCGTTCCATTCCCAGTACCATGAGGCCACTAACAACCATCCAGTTCAGGGGAATCTGCTGTCCTCTTCTGACCTCCTCAGGCATTGCATGACACAGTGCACTTACATACATGCAGGCAATACACTCATACCCATAAAATAGAAATAATGAAATAAAAATTTTAAATAGATGAATTAATGATTCAGTCTTGATTTGTTTCTCACTACAATCTCGTGATTTAGTGGGGATTGAACATGGGCATCATGCATGCCAGGCAAGTGCTTTACTGCTGAGTAACAATCCCCAACCCTAAGGCGAGCTCTCCATTTCCAATGTTTCCAGCAAATGTTAGCTGATGATCAATTTTTTGGCCCAGAATAGAACAAAGCAAATTGTTGGTTCTCCATTCTTTATCCACTGTTGGAGACATGAAGGAATACTGGGATGTGGGGACAATTCAACAAAGAAAAATCAGGATCCTTTTGCTATAAGAAGGACAGACAAGCCGGGCATGGTGGCGCACACCTTTAATCCCAGCACTTGGGAGGCAGAGGCAGGCAGATCTCTGTGCGTTCAAGGCCAGCCTGGTCTACATAGTGAGTTCAGGTCAGCTGGGACTACAGGGAGACCCTGTCTCAAAAAGACCAAAAACAAAACAAAACAAAACAAAACAAGACAAAAGGAAGGACGGATGGTCCTAGGATGCCTAAGTAAAGATACCCTGTATATCTGTTCAAATTTTCCCTATTTCTGTATTCACTTGATTTCCAGTGCTTGCCTCTGCTCTTCCAGTTTTTCTGCCAGCTATGGGTTGTTGACCTACTCACTGTACCTTATATTCCAATAGGATCCACCAATTCAAAGATCGTTTATCTTGGGAGCTGAGACCACTTAGGAGCTGAGATTATTTTAGTGATAATCTTAGGAGCTGAGACCACTTGTGAGACATGATTCAGAGTGCTTTAAGATTTCCCCAAATACTGCCTCCTACAAACTTTATGGAGATGCACTTGTTAGGGTCTTAGAGTTTTAAAGTTTTTATTTTATTTTACTTTATTTTTAATTTTATTTTATTAAAGATTTATTTATTTTAGTTGTTGTTGTTGTCACCTGGTGCCTGCCCACACCAGAAGAGGCCACCAGATCCCCTGGAACTGGAGTTACAGGTGATTGTGAGCTGTCATGTGGGTGCTGGAAATTGAACCCAGGTCCTTTGCAAGAACAGCAATTGCTCTTAACTGCTGAGCCATCTCTCCAGCCCGTCAAGTCTTTTTAAAACACAGACATCCCACAAGATAATAGCTTAAACCACTAACAGTCGATGTTCTAGCAGGGATTAGTAAATGGCTAGTGGTAAAACCATTTTCTGAGGGGTAGTGCTCAAAGAATATAGAATATTAAATACTTTTTATTAGTGCAGCATCAAAGACTTACTTGATTAACTCCATGGTTTTGCTTATGGATTTCCTGCTTTCAGACATTTTTCACAATTCTTAATCTAATAAAAAAATAGGTGAGTTCTAATAGATATGAGGAGAGAACCAAACTAAAACCCAAAAGATCTATTATTCACAGGAATTGAGACAAATGAAGAGATTTAAATGCCAAACCACAAGGAAGGTAAGACATGATAACTATCTGTTGGCAGAGTGCTAAAGACTCTGCTGTCAGAGAAAGATAATAGTATTATCTTTATTAAGAATGTGTTTCAAAATAACAGATGTTGGGATCAAAATATTATTAAAGTACAAATTAGTTTTATTTAGTAAAAGTGAAGAGAATTAATTCAGTCTGCTAGCATGAAATATCTTCTATATGGCAGGCATCCATGCACCTAGGAGAGTGAGCCATGTAGATGGCAGGGGGATGGGCCAGCACAGAGGTGCAACTGAATATATCTATGGGGTTCAGAAACAATGAGCAAGGACAGCAAGGCATGGAACAGACAGCATTTAACTGTATGTTTTATCCAAGCCACCTTATATCATCAGTGATCTTATCCTCTGGACTTCTAAAAGTTTAGCTATTATGGTTTTTGAAAATATGATTTGGGAGTCTGGGAATGTAGCTCAGCCAGTAGAGTGCTTACATAGCATTCACGAAGCCCTGGATTTGATCTTCAGTGCCACATAAACTGGGTCTGGGAATGGTGGTCCCTGCCTGTAATCCCAGCATTCTGAAGGTGGAATCGGGGGGATCAACAGTTCAAGGTCAACTTCAGTTACACAGAAGTTGAGAGACCAGCCGGGGCTACATGAGACCTTATCTCTAGATAGATAGATAGATAGATAGATAGATAGATAGATAGATAGATAGATAGATAGATAGATAGATAGATAGATAGATAGATAGATAGATAGATAGATTGATAACATTGGCCTTGTAAATTTAATCAGATTAACAAAATCTGCGCTATGATTTATCTAAGTTAGATGTTTTTATTTATCTATATTAAATCCTTCAGTTTTGATTCTCTTTTTATAGGCACATATGGACTGTTTCCTAAGTTGATGTTTTCCCCATGCATGGTACAGGAGTGACAAAATACACTTTGTGATGAGGTCCTAAGGCATAGATCTGCCTCTGTCACTTGCAGCCATAGACTGGACAATGATGGGAAGGGGAGCACCTTACTGCAGAATATGCCTTGAAGTGGATAACTGCAAACAACCTCCCTCTAGTGTCCAAGTAGGAAAATGTGCAAATGATTTCACTGGAACTTGGAAATAGTGCTCACAGGGCAGTTTGGGGCCCTACCGTTGGTACTCAGAGCAATGTGGACCCTATTGGGTCAAAATCTTCAGTAAATTCAGAGGGTTGTTCATTGTGACTTATAATACTAGATACTAAAATTTATCCGAGGTCAGCTTGGGTATCATGTGCTTGTTATTTGCAACTAAAACATTTATCAATGACAGCTCCTGTGCATGGAGCTAAGGTACTTTGAAAAAAAGTATTACAAAGACAGAAAATCAGAACTCTTTCTCTTTATGCTATAATTTATTTTGGATTTTCTCATTCTTATCCCTATCTCTACAACCAGGTGACACAGTTTATGGCTTTTCTTTTTCAAGAGCTCTGAGTGCTGAGGGAACAGCAATTCCTTTCACATTGCCTAAATGCAAAGAAGAAAGCAAGTCCTGAGGGGATTAAATGCTGCATCCCAAAGTGGGCCTTATGTCATTGCTTATTTGAGTAGTACATTGAGAATGGAAAGCGAACTGACAGTTAATAGATGCTTTATGTCAATTAATGGATGCTTTCATGTACTAATTGTTTTGAAATCAGTCTTTTTCCACTCTTTGGGCTTAAGTTATTACTCAGTGTTTTCTAGATATCAATAATTGAAAGAAAAATGGTTTAGCACTCAAGAAATATTTGGGTATCTAATTTTGATACAAATAGAACAGAAATAGAAATACACTGCAAAAAACTTAGCAATATTGAAATACATGCAATGAAAAGTTTAACGGTTCCCTTTACCAATACTACTTTCCTCACGCCCACCTCCCTGTTCAGGCAGGGACCACCTCCCCCCATCTTTTTATATGGTGCTAGGGATCCAAATTCAGATCCTCATGCTTGAGCAGCAAGCAGTTTATCTACTGACTGAGCCACCTACCCAACCTTAAGTTCGGACTTTCATTCCAATGTCTAGATTGAGCATACACAGGCAGAAAGAATACAGCTAACTCTATTTTTATATGCCAGGCTTTTCTTAACCACATAACTTGGAAATAGTTGGAAGCGGTGATTATTTATTTGTATAAGACATCTCTGTCTCCTTCCACATATATTTTTCTATTTGTCTGTCTCTTCGTTTGTCCATATATCTATTTTTTTCACATTATATATTCTGCATTATGTATCTCACATTACGTCTTCACATCATTCATCACTGTCTCTTGGTGCCTATTGGCATCATTCTGTCTCTTCTTTCTTTCTTGTTCACAGCTAATAAGTCCCCTGAGACAGTCTGAGTTTGCATCTGGTTTTCTATCAAGAACATGGCAAGACACACCATTTTGTCCACAACAAATACTTGGACTCATTGGACTCACATCACATGTATCACCAAACCTGTCTCTTGTGCTTAGGAAGGCAGATGGTATTTTGTCAACATGACCACCAGGAATCTTGACCATTACTATATGAAGACAAAAGGAGCAGCTATCCTTAGGGAAATGGGTTCTCTGAGATAGAGATCGAGAGCTGTGCATCTAGGCATGAAATTCAGTAAATGTCTCCACATAGGCAAGTTTCCTCTCAATAATTCAATTCACTTGAAAGCCTTCTTGGAGCCAGTCTCTAGTGTCTGAACCCATTCTGCCATTATCCATCCTACTGTATAGAATGCACTGCCTTGAAATTTGAGCCAATCAAAATATTTGATTGGTCGTGAGCTAGAAATACATACATCACCCAGCTACAATGACCCCCAACTCATTTGCACTCCAACTTGCTCACACCACCCCAAGATTATTCTGAAAAGCTCCCAGATACAAAATATTTCATTATTTTAATATCTTTAAGACACAAAAATGTAAAAACTCACTAAAAGACAATAGCCATTATTACATTTTAGAATCAATAATAGATCCCAAACTTATCAGATACCTCATATCTTTTTTCTAGATTTCCATTTGAATATGGCCCACCAGAACTTGGTGGTAAGACCCTATTTCTTAAGACACCACACAGTTTGGTCAAAGAACATGGCGAAATCAAATTGGTACTGACCAGGAAACCTCCTACCTCTTGGCTTGCTTTCTTGCAATGTAGGTTCCTGGATGAAAAGTCACTGACAGTCTTAACGAGCTGTGAACCTTGTGAACAACAATAATGACCAGTGTGGCAAAAGATTCCTATATGTGAAATAGTGGCACAAATGTTATGGAAATAACCAACTTCTTTCTGATTGAATTTAAGGTCCTGCTCTTCAGGAGGAAACACATGCCTGGCACTATAAACCTGTGGTTGGGAGCTCAAAATATGCATTGCACTAAATTGTAAAGAATTAACAAAAATATTATTTTTAAAAGAAATGCATTCAATGATTTGTGTGCATAGATTTTAATATATTTTTATTATTTTTTGAGAATTTTGTAATTTCATACCTTGTATTTTGATCATATTCAACTCCTCTCCCACATCTCTCAGATATGCCCCCTCCCCATACCCCCTCCAACTTCTTAACCCCTAGGTGAAGAAAACATCTTAACAACTTATTTTCAAATCCTGAGGTATGGAAATGGAAAGGACAGTAAAATACCTAATTTTCCAAAATAATGAGCTGATCACTTTGCATCCTTTAGAGGTGACTATCGACTCTAGTTTTATTATGAACAACGGGCCTAAATATATTTCATTGGTGTTAATATAGTGCCTGTAGGAGGCTCTCATGTAACTGGGTGGGGGCGGGGTGTCCTTGAAGGGGAATATGGGATGGATCCAGGCCTTTCCTCTTCTCTGCTGCTGCTGCCTCATGACACAGCAGTTTGTCCACCACATGTCCCTGCCCCTGCCGTCCAGCACTCTTACCTGAGGTCCAGAGGAACGGGACCACTAGATCATGAATAGGAACATCCAGAATCATGAGTGAGGTACACCTACCTTTCTAAGTTGATTATCTCATGTATTTCTGACAATAACAAGAAGCTAAATACAATCATGTATGTTCCAGTCACATGTTAACTCTTTCCAGGGACATCAGTTTCTGGTAGGTCTATCCTTAGTCCTTTGATCAGTGCTCTTCTTGGTTTCCTTGGCTGTTTGTTTCTGTTCTCACAAGATTTTGTTGCAATCCAATAAATATGAAAAAATGTTTCCAGTTTTAGAAAAAGAAGGAACTATAATGTGCTTTTATTGAGATGATATTAAATTGATTAACTTGGGAATGGCAGTCATGTCTACAACGTTAATTCTTTCACGCCAGGATCATCGCAGAGCTTTTCCATTTGCTTGTTTCTGCCTGAATGTTTTCAGGAAATGCTAGTTGTTTTGTATCAATTTTATACATTTTTGGTTATGTTTATGGTATTATTTTTTTGACAACCAATGTGGGATCTTCTCTTACATTTTGATGTCCAAATATCCTTTATTCCTTTATGAGAAGCTGCTAATGACTGGGTTCAAGTTTTAAAATTCTTTATTTTACAATTTCTGGGCTTGGTATTTTACAATGTGTCCTTATGTACAAATAAAAATAGTTATTTTCATGGAGACTGGAGAGATGCCTTAGCAGTTAAGAACACTGGCTACTCTTGCAAGGAACTGGGTTCAATTTCCAGCACCTACATGGCAGTTAAAAGCCATCCATAACTTCAGTTCCAGGGGATCTGATGCCTTCTTCTGACCTCCCTTGGCAGTGCACAACATGGGTGCACTTACATACATGTATGAGTATACACAAAAATAGAATAATAGATAATATATTTAAAAATAGTTATCTTCAATAAAAATAGTTTTACTTATCTTTTGGTATCTTTTCTTATTTTTATGGCTACAATTTATTTTTCTTGCTTAATTCAGTGTTTACAACGTTGACAAAAGTGGAGAATGTGAGCACATTTATTTTGTTTTTTTTTGACATTCTCATTTAAAGTGGTTTACTATAAGAAACCACCATGTTCACTTATATTTATTCCCATTTTAATGAGCAATTTAAAATTCAAATCAGCATTACTGAATGTTGCCAAATAGCTCTTTGTACTTCTAGAAATATCGTATGACAGTACAATAGGTAATGATGAATTTAATATGAGCACCGACTACAATGTGATTACGATTACCGATATCTTATTTTCTAGAAGGTTTATAGGGAAAGGCTTTTATAGCAATGTTCTTTGATTTCTTATATTAAATCTCTTTGCCTAGCAATTTGTATGTGATGATCAGCTTAGCTGGATTTAAAATTCTTTGTTCATATTTTCTTTCTTTGAGTGTTTTAAATACGTTGTTAACTGTTTTCAGATATTATGCATAGTTATTGAAATTTTCCTGGAAGTGACATAGTCCTTTTGCTCCTTGGGCAAAGATTTTTCCTCCTCAGGTTCAGTAGATTATACAGAATGCACCATAATGCTCATCTTGGAGGATTTTCTCCTATGCACGCTTATGATCTATCATTTCAACTCCTTACATTTTTAAATTTTTAGAGAAATTTCATGAATTATTGTTTTTAGTATCCCATTTGTTGTGTTAATTTGACTTTTCTCTGGGAAAATATATTGGATTTTCTATCTTCTGAGTTACCATTTCACATAAACCCTTTCATCTATGTCCTTGCTTATTTGTAAATTTTCTAGTGCCCTGCTTTCCATCCTATAATCCTTTTAAAGCATTTTTAGTCTTTCCAGTTGACTCTTCATCTCTGTGACAATTATCTTATTATAGCTCATTTCAGTTTATTTTCTTAAGCATACCAATAAAGCTCTTCTGTTACTGATTCTGGTTTGTTATGATTGCTCATAGTTTTAATATTTTTCTTTGTTTCAGAGTATTTTGAAAATATCAGCTTACTATTTTGTGTACTTTGTGGCCACTGCATTTTGGCTCACCTGTGGTGATGATCTTTTAGTTCTTTATCTGAGTTTCTTCATATTAAATTTGTACAAGTTTGGGCCACAATCCTTTTTGGTCACCCATTTATAAGGCACGTTTTCCTTGCTTGTTAAGAGGAGGCTGTGCCAGAACCACTTTCTTAGCTTCACTGAACTTGGCATTCACATTCTTTGGCTTGTGAAGTGATTTTTAAAATAGGCTTGCACCCTTGAGATCTCACTTTTACTTAGATGTTCCCCCCTTTTCCCATATTGTCCCTGGTCAGCTCAGTTTAGGTGCTGTTCACAGCAACATCTCCTTCCCGAGGGACTTGGTTCATTTAGAGCCATAGAAACCATTCCCTCCTGGTTTTATGGACTGTCCTAGATTAACTGTGGTATTTCCAATGCTGATCTGTGAGAGATTTGAGGATGTTTTTGTTGTTGCAGCCCCATGAGTTTCCTTAAACTTCTTCTTTCACAGAAACTGAAGTTGGTGATTGGGTTTCTTTGCCGTCTTACTTTTTTCCCCCTTCAGTTTAGCGCCTTAAGAATCAGAAGACTGTAACGTCAGGTGTTGCCGGTTTCTCTTCCTGCTCCCTGGCCTCCTTCATGTTGGTGCTGCTTCAGCTGATGGTTCATCTCCAGCAGGTAGAGTCAGAATGGAATGTGCGAGGAGAGAAACAGCTTGCTGAAGAAGATTTTCAAAGAACCAGGACGAAATGATCTGAACCTTGTGGGGTGATAGACAGCTGCTGCTGCTGCAACCCAAGCAGGAAACATGCTGAGGGTGGACTTTGCCAAAGAAAGTTGGGATAATTTGAAGCATTTTCCACTCTCTCGGGAACAACCTTTGCATAAACTATGACAAAGGCAGTCAGTCCATTGTATGCAGTTGGATGTAGGAAAATTTCTTGAATTTGCTTAAGATTGACTATCAGTTATTTGAAGCATATTTTAAGCTCTGCATGGGAAGAATAGATGAATTTGTTTGTGAGTTATTCAATAACTGTGATATAGGAATGTCCTTTAAAATACTTTCTCTAGAAAAATGATTGTCATAATTTCTTGGTCTTTTTCTTCCTTGCTTTTATAAGTCTGTCGATGCCCACTGCTATGTGAACTTGGAAATCTCATAGTATTTCAGCCTGTTTTAGAGAACTGGCATTTTTTTTATTCATTATTATAACCATTAGGAACTCTTCGGCAGTCAGAGAATAATATCACAATGGGTTGCAATTTTCACCTTCAACATAGATGGATTTATTTAGGGACATTACATAGAATAGTTTCATTAGACATATTTTAATGTAAAATGACTACTGAAAGGAAGTATATGACCATGCTGTATTCATGCAGTGCTTTGTCAGTAAATGCCTTGTAAATTAGCTTGTATTTATGAGCTTTAGACTGTGCTTATGCACTTGACCAAAGAAAATAAGGAGGGTTGAATTGCAATATAGATTTTGGTTGGCCCATTTAACTGTGGGTATTTTAAATGAATGTCCTCTTAAAATTATGTTAACATACAGGAGGAGGAATTTAGGCAATTCCGTGCATTTGGAAGTATAACTTAGAAGGTTCTAAAGGCACCTTGTCATATGATGTTCTAGTATGGGAATCTGAGGAAGTTAGTATCTTTGGTCCAAAGACTGACTAGCCTTAGTGTTAAATGGGGGAGAAAAAATAATTTTAAGATTATAACACAAAAAAATAATTATCAAGCTGGTCATGGTGACTCATACTTGTAATACTGGAACTCAGAAGACAGTGGTGGGGGATCCCCAAAGTGTGAGGTAAACATGGCCTATGTAGTGAGTTGCAGGCCAGCCACGGCTACATAGTAAGAACCTATCTTGATGCCAAAAAAAAAAAAAAAAAAAGGAAAAAAGGTTTTTAAATTTCTGAATAATTCTATTATGTACTAAGATATTTATAAATCTGAAATACAAAAGTCAATTGATTGAAGATCTAATAATTTCATTTTCTTATTAATTAAATATACAAAATTGGTGCTGAAGAATAAGGCTAACATAATTTTACCAGTAACAGTAATGTGAGCTATTGCTGTGTTCTAGGAGCTATTATTTGATCTTTGGCACATACAAATCTGCATGTACACGAACAACCAAAATGCAGTTTGTGAATTTTAGAAGGGATAGCAGAAAAAAAAAAAAACAACTAAACTCATTTTGAACTTGTTCCACCTCAGATTTCTTGAGAATTTAGAGACTTAATGGTTAAGTGTTACATATGTTAACAAATGATTTCATGAGTAGTTTTGATGAAATTCGATACTCCCCTTGCTTTTACATATTTAACACTGCTTTGAATTAATGAAAGGTTCTGTGAGTCCAAGTGACTATTAATTTACTGAGTAAATTGAACAAATCAAATTAAATAAATGAACAAATTAAGTTAGTAACAGAAAGTCTTGCTGATTGCTAGATCACTTGAATTCTGCTTGCTGCTTCCCTTTCCTTTGATCTATGATGATTTCATTTCTGTATCATGCACTCTTGTGTTTTATTGTTTCCATCTTTCCTTAACTAGGTACTTTTAAAAAATGTAACAATGACCTTATCTTCCTAGCGAATAGTTTGCATTGTTTAATTTTGTTTCCAATGCCCCAGTGGAATCTTAAAACCATACTTAGCCTCTGCTGGTTAAGTTCAATTCTGGCTGGAAGTCACATACACAGGGAATCTGAGGAAGTTAGTATTAATGTAGTCCCAGAGGTCACATGGTAATAGAAAGAGATTGAATAACATATTTAAATAGATATGGAACAAAGCTAGCCCACTACGTTTAAGAACTTGGGTAGATTGATGTATGCATTTTGTATGAAAATGTTAGTTTTTCCCAAATGTATTAATATGTACTACATTTATAAATCCATCTGTCACAGGCTGAGCAGTAACCCCTCCTCCTAAAATTTATGTTTTGAGGTCCTAGCCCAGAGTATGTAACCATACTTAGAGGTAATGTCATTGAAGATGTAATTAAAATGGGATCTTCAAAGACCTGCTATAAAGAAGAAATTTGGGCAGAGACCAAAGGCTGATGATTTAAAGACACTGTAAGAAAGGGGTAATCTACAAGCCAGAAATAGATTTCTCTAAAGAAAGCAAAGCTGCTTATACTGACTTGGACTTCTAACTTCCAGAAGTGATAAAATGACATTTTGTTGTGCCTCTAAGGCAGTAGGAGTGCTGTGCCGTGGCAGCCTTAACCATCCTGGGAGCAAAGGGCTTTTCAAAACTCCCTGCTATATATGATCATTAAGTTCTAAACACTTTACTACATTAGGCAAAGCTACAATACACGTACTATTCCCTTATATATTTGGAACTTCGTCATCCGTCAATTACCAAGTGATGAATCCATTTCTCAAAAGAATTCATGTTGCGACTTGCTATAAGGCTGCAAAGGCACTTCCGTTACATCTGATGGTTTCCCTGCCCTGTGTGCATTTCCATTCAAGTCATGCTCTTTGCTCAGTATTACATAGTCACTGCTGTTTAGGGCTGAACTATGGGACACAAATCAGAGATAATACATGGCATGTGTTTAACATCCTGGTATAGGAACAAAAATAGGCCTTCAGAATGCATTGTTCATTTCTGCTTCTTGTATTCATAGAAACAAAAGGCAGTTCTGAGGATTTAGGCTTGTGATCCCAACTACTAGGGAGGCTGAGACAGGAGGCTCATGCCCTCAAGTTTTTCTGAGTTGCAGATTGAGTTCAAGGAGACCCTGTCTTAAAATTAAAGGTGGAAAAGGGACACTGGAGATGTAGCTCAGTGGTAGACTGCTTTACTTCGCGTGTGGTCAATATATGGATTTAACTCCCATACCACAAACAGAACAAAAAAGGCTATAGCTTCAAACTTTTTGTGTAACCTCTGCAGAACTCCGGAGGTCTAAGGAACTGTGTCTAGAAAACTTCATTCCAGCTTATCTAAAAGTTCTTTTTTAATCAAGATGAGATTTCTTATTCCTTACTCAGGAATAAAGCACATTCCTCTTCATGTTGGGTTCCGTAGTACTTTAGTACTGATTTCTACGGTTCTTTATTTCTTTTAAGAAGGGTCACATTAACTCACTGTGTGGTCCAGGCTGGCCTTAAACTCACAGCAGTCCTCCTGCCTCAGCCTCCTAAGTGCTGGCATTAAAGGCATGAGCCACAGCACTCAGCTGTAGCATTGTGTCTGAAGATGGCTCATGACGTAGAGCCTTCCAGAACTGCACAGTGAGGGTAAGTGAATCACCAGGCAGCACATGCAGTATACAGAATCAACAGAAATTGTACAGAAAGGGGAATTTTAAATATTGAGTATTTGGAGATGTTCTGATTCCAATCCCATTTAAAGCCACTTACATGCACAAGAATCAATACACATTTATCTACCTGAGTCTTATATTATTTGAATTAAAATATTTTTATTTGTTTTTATTGAATTTGTGTGTATTTCATACAGAATATCTCAAATGATCTTAATCATCTTTATACCCCTGTATCTACCAGCACCCTCCCATAACCCACCCCAATGGAACCCACATACTCTGTCATCTGTGATAAGGCCCACTGTGTCAAGTCAGTGTCCCCAGATGTTTCTAGAGTCCTTTGTTTTAGGAAGATCAGCTCTTCAAACCGCTAAGACTGGGGTCTGCTGTTCATTTCCCCAGTTCTATGCTGGGTTTTTGTCTGCTTGAGTTTGCATGGGACTTGCGTATGCTGACACCATTGTCATATAATCTTATGAGTAGGTTCCCAGGAGCTTGTAGGACTCTGTTTCCATGTGGCCATGCACATCCTCCCTGGCTCTACAATCTTTCCACCCCCTCTTCATAATGGTTCCTGAACCCTGGGTGAGTGAAATTTAATATAGGAGTCCTGTCCAAGGATATTTTAATTGATTCTTTGAAGATTTCGTATTCTGTGCTTTGATCATATTCCGACCTCCACCTCCATTCCCTCCCCATCTCTTAAGGCCCTTCAAGTTTTATTATCTTTTAATTTGTGTTCACCAAATACTCTTGGGTATGGGTCCATTCCCTGGAGCCTGGTCAATCTACCTGGCATCACACCTTTAAAGAAAACTGACATACTCTCTCTTTCCCAGCAGCTACCATTTGCCAATAGATCCCAAAGGAAAGATCTGTGTAGTAACTTTCATTCAGATGTCAGGTTAAGCTCTGGGAAGATGACTGATGTGTGAAGTTTCGAGGGAAAAAAGATAGGGCTGGAGGTATTGCTCAGCAGTTTAGAGCACTGTCTGCTCTTGCAGAGGACCTGGGTTCAATTCCCAGCACCCACATGGCAACTAAAAACTGTAACTTCAGTTCCAGGGGAATCCAATACTCTCTTCTGACTTCTGTGGGCATCATGATACAGGGTGCACTTATACACATGCAGGCAATACATTTATATGCAAAAAATTAAAAAATAATAATATAGTTTTTTGTTGTTTTGTTTTTGTTTTTGTCTTTTTGAAGCAGGGTCTCCTTGTAGCCCCAGCTGTCCTGGAACTCACTATGTAGATCAGGCTGGCCTTGAACTCACAGAGATCCACCTGCCTCTGCCTCCCAAGTGCTGGGACTATAGGAGTGCACCACCACACCTGGCAATAAATAATAAATAATATAGTTTTTAAAAAGGAAAATAAGATTATTGGCTGAGGAACTTATTTCTGATTTTTTCATCATGGAATCTCCTAATCCATTTCATTTGTGCATGCTTGGGTGAAGCACAAGTCAAAAAATCAAATATATGTGTTGAGGCTTTTTTCCTTTTGCTGGTCCTGTCATCCACTGGGTGAAGACAGAATGTAATAAATAGTGGAAACTAAGGCAAGGTAAAACGCAAGATGCTTTTTTTTTCATATCTTGTGTAGAAATGAGTCCTGATTGGGAAATGCAAAAGATCCTTAAGCTTTTAGTGCTGGTTTGCATCTATTAAAAGTTATTTTGGTGGTAATTAACACAGAGACCCACAGCTGGTCAGCTTGCAGAGAATAAGAGACTGCAGAGTGCTTAGCCCTGAATAATAATATCTCTGCCTCCTAAAGCTCAGAGATCATTCTGGAAGAGGTGGCAGAAATGTTGTAAGAGCCCAAGCTGGTGGATGACCACAAGGAAACAGCTTTCCAGCCAGTTAGAAAAATGTTCGTATGAACTCATAGTATTGATGACAGCATGCACAAGACCCACATAAGCTCAATCCAGACAAAACTCCAGCATAGAAAGGGTAGTGAATAAAAAGCCCCATTCTAGCTGAGGAACTCTTGGCAACTGATAGCTACTGGGAGAGGGAGAGTCATTGTGGTTTAAGGGTGTGATGTGGGTAGGGTAGCCATGATCTGGTAGATGAACCCATACTTAAGAGAATTTGGGGACACAAATCTGACTCAATAGCCCTTAAGATACATAGATAGAAAGATAGATGGGATAGATAGATGATAGAGATATAGATAGATGATAGATAGAGATAGAGATAGATAGAGAGATATAGAGATAGATAGATAGATAGATAGATAGATAGATAGATAGATAGATGATAGATTACAAAGTATATGAAATTAGGCATGGGTAGTAAGAGGGTACAGATACGGGGGGATTCTAAATATATCAAAACATGCTGTATGAAATTCTTGGAAACTCAATAAAAAAGTTATTTTAAATATACTTGGTGTGATACTGTTGCTCTTTAGCCAGGATGAGTCACTTAAAACTCCTACGTGCCAGCACTTGGGAGACAGGCAAGCAGAGCTCTGTGAGATCAAGACCATCCTAGTCTACATAGCATGTTCCAGGCCATCTAGGGCTACAGGGAGAGCCTGTCTCAAACAGACAAACAAACAACAACAACAACAAAAAAAACCAAGAAAGAACAACAACAAAAGAACTCCTATCTAATAGGAACCAGAGAGTGAGGATTGCTGGACTACAGGAGCTAGCAGTTTGGTTTACTATGGAGAGAGGAAACTAGTATACCATGTTTTCTAAAGCCTTAACAGTTATCAAGATTCATCTATATCATGCAGGTTTTTCATGTCCATTCTGAAGCTGCAAGATGACTGTGGATCCTGGTGGGCCTCCTGAGCTGTCGCCTCTCTGCTCCTGTTTGCCGTGGTACAATATTTCTCTTCTTACTGACCATTGCTATGGTCATTTAACTGAATTCAAACTCAAACATGGGAGTAGTGTCTGTACTTACTCTAGTAAGATGTGTATTCAAGTTTTGAGGAAAGGTAAGTCTCTGGGAGAGTGTCTTTTTTTTTTTTTTTTCCACAATCACATGAATTCATCAGTTGGGAAGCTGTAGATAACCCAAGAGAGATGGAACTCTGAGAGTGGGAACGTTCGGCAGTGGGTGAAAACGGGAGGGCTGAGAGCAGAGAGCTGCTACTCCTGGAAGAGGCCAGAGGCCAGAGGCGGAGGTCCATGAGTCAAGGGCCTGGCAATGGGTTGCAAGCTTCACCAAGGCCATGGGCTCCATCAACTCACCCTGAGTTTGCAGTGTCCCACACTTGCTAAATGTGTGGTGATTTCCAAAGCAACTGCTAGTTAAACTAGTATAGAAACTACTACTATAGACCCTGTGGGATAAAATGAGAAAGCCTACACTTGGCATACCTTTGGGGGTTAATGTTCAGAAGGAAATCTGGTTTCTGAAGTAACAACTGAGCAACTTATTTCTTTTCACTGGAGCCAAACTGACCCCAGAGTTAGAGAAGCAGAGAGAAGAGGGATTGTATAGTCAAAAGGCAGTGTCTACAGTCACACTTTCTTCTGACAAGAGGGTTTGATCTTACTGATGTACAGTCTTGTTTTTATATATTTACTCTTTAATTATGTTATTGTAAATGGCATAAAAATCTATTCTAAGTAAAATCTGAAGCTTGTTTTTTCTTACTTAGGGAAGCACACCAGGAGAAAGCATATGTGGGTTTATGGTAGTAGTCTGAGGGTTGTGTTTACTTGCCGTTAGTCAATTTTGTGCATATATATCTCATTGTATGTATGAGTTACGCTTGTGTCTGTCAAATAACTACAAGACAGCATCGGGTCCTGGATGAAATCAGCTTTTGCTTCCTTTTAGTCTAAGGTATAGCTGCATATATCTTAGCACTTGATTCCATACAATTTGATTTTGTTTAATATTGGAGAGTATTTGTACAAGTAAATTTCGTATGAACTTTGATTTTAACTGTATTTATGTTTTCTCTTAGAGTTTATAGGGTATTGTGTTGGCCTCTGAAACAAACTTTATCACGATTCTCAGAGAAGAGTGATTTCTTCAGTAAGTACAGTGTGACTGGCATTAATTTTCTGATTAGAGTACATGTGTGGGGAGTTAGCTGTGTACTTGTGGGATGTAATTCTGGTTGAATGTAAAGAAAGGGGAGAAAGTCACAGAAACAGGCAAAAAATCTTCATGTTTTCCTCATTCACTTGAGATTTTTCTTCAGTACAAGGTCAAATCTGTGTCCTTTCAAATGAATATATGATGATTTGTTGCCCATCTATTTTGCCTTTTGTATTGCTCTAAAATATCTGTCAGGATTGGAGAGATGGTTCAGTGGGTAAAAGTACTTGTTACACAAGCCTGACAACCTGAGTTCAATCCCCCAGAACCCATGCAAAGGTAGAAGGAGTGAACCAACTCCACGGTTGTCCTCTGACCACCAGACATGCGTCATGGTACATGTATGCCTTCCTCCACATTACACATACTAATAAATAAAAATTAAGGAAAATAAAATATTCTTTTTTTAGAACTTTGTTTATGTGTATGGTATGAGTGTGTGCAAGTGCATCTGTGACATGCAATGCCTGTGGAGGACAGAAGAGGGTGTTGAATCCCCTGGAACTGGAGTTACAGATGGTTGTTAGCTGCCATGTGGGTGCTGGTATTCAAACCCAGGACCTTGGTAAGAACAGCCAGGGTCTTAACCACTGAGCCATCTCTCCAGTCCCAGAAAAGTAATTAAATATTCTTTAAAACAACTGAACCAGGGGCTATTCCCAGCACTGAATCAGTTCTATTCCCAGCACTCACATGACAGCTGATAACAGTCTGTAACTCAGTTCTGGGGAATCTAACACCTTCTTCTGACCTTCGCAGGCATTGCATGACACAAGTGCACTTACATACATGCAGGCAATACACTCATACACATAAATAATAAAAATAATAAATAAAAGAAACAAAAATAACCAAATCAGTAAACTTCTAACTTATTTCTCCCCATTTCTGTAACAATTCCTGATTGGCAAATTAAAATGAAAGCAAATTATACTATCCATTAGTAAAGTCAAAGTGCTGAATCCTGAGTAGTTGTTTACAGCATATAGATGTTTCTTTGCCTTCTGTTATAACTTTACTTATCCTTGCAAATTTACAAACTCATTCCTGAGATCACACATGACCCCCCCACACACACCTGCTACTGCATAGAATTATAGATCTGTATGTGTAACTGTTGTGAGAGCATTGACCATGAGATCTTCCCTCTAGACAAACTTTTAAATGTCTGTTATTGTATAAGTGCCTTGTGTTTTAGCAGCTAGCTAGAGCTTGTTCATCTTGTTGAAGTGAAATTGTATACCTGTTGACTCTCCTTCCTTCCTTCCTCCTAGTCCTTGGTAACCACCACTCCACTTAGATATCTGTGGCTGGCCTTTTTCATTGACGTCAAGCCTTCAAGGATTACCCATGTTACTCCTGTTTATTTTTTAAAGTGAAAACAAGCATTAGCTGTGAAACCTGACAGGAGTGATGCAATCTCGGGACTTTGGAAGCTGAGGCAGGAGGATTACTTGGGCTATGTAGCCAGAACTTTAGATCTCTCTCTCTCTCTCTCTCTCTCTCTCTCTCTCTCTCTCTCTCAATATAGAGAGAGATTTAGATCTCTCTCTCTCTCTCTCTCTCTCTCTCTCTCTCTCTCTCTCTCTCTCTCAATTCATAAATATATTTATATATTTTAAACTATTTATTTTTTGTGCATTTCACATAATAAATCTTAATCAAATTTAGACCCCATCCACACTCCCCCACACCTCCCCACCACTGGATTTCATGCATTCTGTCATATATGTTAAGTCCTATTGGGGTCGAACATTTGTACCCAGATGTCCCTCCTGCAAGTTCATCCACTGGAGTCTAATCAGCCTAGATATTCATTTTATTTTAAGACAAAGCAATTCAAAGATAAGAAAACATGTTTTAATCCCTGTTTGGTTATATATTAAAAACAAGCAAGCAAGCAAGCAAGCAAACAAACAAACGGAAACCCACGACCTTGTGTAAATGAAAAATTCCAGGGTAGACTAACTCACAGGTTAGGAAAGAGAAATAGTGATAATTGTCTCTGCCTGGGAGATCCCAGTTCTGAACACTTTAGAGCTCCGCGTGTTTGGTTGGAAAATAAAGGCGTCACTAAGGATCTCACTTAAATTCAGCTCCTAGACAGGCTTGCATATGCCAAAATCAGGTGTGAAAGAATTCCAGAGTTCTAGGGTGTGCTGCCAAAGTCCGCTGTCCGCGGCTGGCCATCACTGTCTCGCTCCGCGAGTGTGGCTCAGTGACACTACTAGTAACTGCTAGATTCTTGTAGGGGAAAAAAAAAAAGGCAGCAACCCCTGCATCCCATTGGAAGCTTTCTGGTCTCAGGGAGACCAAATCTCACCAAACACCGAGCCTGCTGGGACAGCTGGTCTCCCGCAGTGTTTCTGCCACTGGCGCCCCCAAGCGCCGCACGCCGGGCCGGGCTCCGCAATCGCTCCCGCAGTCGCCCTCCGCCTTCAGACCAGAGAACCGGACCTGGGACCCTCCAGGTGCAAGCAGGGAGGAAGCCACGGAGGAGGCAGGACCTCAAAAGCTTCCTGCCCACTTTGCCCCTCACCCTGCTCCCCCGCAGGGTGATTATTCCTGTCTGGGATTTCCTCTTTGCAAAGAGAGCACTTAGGCACCGTAAAGGTGTCCAGTCAAGTAGTGAGGTCGCATAGCCAGGGATATCCCTTTCCTTCCTCTCCCTGCCATAGATAAATGTGTTCTATGTGTGTGGCGGGGAATGGGAGATCGGGAAACTAAAAAAGATCCAAACACTTCAAAGGCGAGAGGTTTCGTCATCTTCCCGCTTCTTTGGTGCTCTCCGCCTCCCTTCCAAAGCCCCCAGTATCCGATGGGGACCCGCTGACACACCTACAGCGAGTCGACCTCGCACACGCAGGGAGAGGCACCGCTTAAAGGCAAAGTAGACTGCACTCAGTCCACAGTTTACAAGTTCGTCTCTCCCAGGGCTCGCCCAGGGCTCTTCGCAGAGCGGGAGGGTGGAGATGGGTGGGAGAACTTAAGGGTGTCTCCATGAATGGGGACTTTTCTTCTCCATATCCGCATCTGTCCTCGGCCTGTTCCCAAACTTCCAAACAGTCCCGGGGCTGTGGTCAGCCGTGCGGAGCCCCCACGTTCCTCGGGGTGGGGGTGAATCCTACTTTTTAAATTGTGGGGTGACGGAAGAGTGGGAGGGTAAGGAGGGTGAGAAGCAGGAGGGCGAGCCGCAGAAGGAGCTGCAGCGGTGGGGGGGGGGAGGCTGGAGTGTGGGGGCTGAGAGAAAGGTTTTCACTCTTTGTCACTCTTGAATTGGGGGCGGAGGAAAAACCCACTGTGGAAAGCTATAAAAAGCAAAGAGGGCGGGGGAGCGCAGAGAGCGAGCGCTGGCCTTGCGGAGCGCCAGTCCGCTCCCAGGGCATCACCGCGGTGCTGCAGTGGTTGGCTGCCCTGTGGGACCCAGAAGGCTGGGTGTGCGCGCGTGGGCCGCAGCTCTTTAAAGATCTCTAGAGTCGGGGCAGGGGGCGACTCTAGATCCCCAGTGATAGTGCCTGCTAACCTTGAAAAGAGGGACTTGTGTCTCGCAAAGTTCAGAGCTAAGGGGTTAGGAAAAGACAGAACAGCTGGAGACAAGAGCAACTGAGGCCGAAGGAGAAGCTGGTGCGAAAGCTCCTGTTGAGTTAAGAGGAGCCTTCAAGCGCGGAGATTCTTGCGGGGGCAGCTAGGTGCCCAGCACTCGGCCAGCAAGCGGTGGATCGTCGGGCTGGGTCTTCTAGCACCTTGGGTCACGCCTCCTTGGCAAGAAGGCACCTCGCCTTTGATTGCTTCCAGTTATTGCAGAACTTCCTGCCCTGGTGGAGAAGCGGGTCTCGCTGGGGTCGCCCTCGCGTCTGGCTTGAGGCTTGAGACTGAGTGCGCACAGTCTTGGGTGCCTGTTCCAAGGAGGGTTGGGGAACTGTGTCTTTGAGGAGCCCACGCGCCCCACGTGAGGGGTTCAGTGTTGGCGTCCTCCCTCTCCTGCATTCACACCCCCGGGACTTTTCCCCTCTCCCGGAACCCCTCATCAGGAGATGGCGGTGCTGATGAGGCGCAAGGATTCATCCGGCTGCCTACTCCTACTGGCCGCGGTGCTGATGGTGGAGAGCTCTCAGCTCGGAAACTCGCGGGCCAAACTCAACTCCATCAAGTCCTCTCTGGGCGAGGAGACGCCTGCCCAGGCCGCCAATCGATCTGCGGGCGTATTCCAAGGACTGGCTTTCGGAGGCAGTAAGAAAGGCAAAAGCCTGGGGCAGGTAGGAAAACCCCCCAAACACACACTTCAACCAGGAGAGGTAGGGGTCAGAACTTTTGCTGGTGCGGTTTGCCTTTGCGCCTTGACCAGGTGTGGCGCGTCTGGCCACTTGGGAGGGGTTTCTGAAGACAGATCTGCGTGGGCCAGGGGATCTGGACGGGGATCTGGGTGGTTTGCGGATCGCTGGGCTGCATGGAGTGGATTAGGGTCTGTCTCACCTTTGCTTTGCGACATGGATTCTTTTTAAGAACTAGTGCGTTCCCTTGGAGAAAGTAGCCAGAATGGTCATTGCTTTTAACATGCGGATAGGACCGATGAAGATGTTAGCAGCAGCTGACACATACCGTTAGTGCGTGCTAGGCACGACTCTAGGCGCTTTAGGTGCTCACTTGTTTCATACTCACAACTTTGGAAGATAGGGGCTGTATTTGTGTGTGCCCAAAGCGCACAACTGGTGTAGGTGCCAGCGCGGGGTTTATAGTGCAGCCAGAGGCCATCCTGGGCATTCAGCACCTTTTAGAACCCGATGCAGGGGAATTTGCCTCCTTTCGGATTCTCTTACCTTTCCAGCCTCTTTGTACAGGCAGGAAGCAACTCCAGTAGACTCCCGTTTCTCACGCAAAACTGTGAAAAATTATCCGTGAGGAAGAAAATGACGAGGTGACAGTGACGGAGTCTTAGGAATCTGCAAAACAGCAAAGATGCCAGCGCAGGATTGTGAGAAAGGGAGCTTTTCGCGGGCGGGCGTCTTAGTGTGTGTCACACAGGCAGATAGATTGACAGCCACTTGCAGACCTTTGCGCAGACACACTCAGCGACAGGAGAGTGCGCGCCCTGGGCACCAAGTGTGGTCGGCGCGCGCAGCTGCCAGGAGAGGGGGCTGTGCGGGCACTGGGAGCTACCAGGACTCCACCTTCTGCTCCTTTTGTAGGAAGCCCAAACAGAAAGCCAGTTTGCCAAACAGCACAAGCACCTCGCACAGCATCACTGTGCCGCAGTGTTTCCGGCTGTCTTCTGTCTGTGCGCGCTGTCATCCGCCGCTGCTGCCCACTGCCAGGGCGGCAGAAAGAAGGAAGGCTAGCAGAGAAGGCTGGACAGGGAGGGAAAAGGCCTGAGCCTGGCTGCCTACTGCCCTCTCACGGTTTCCTTTTTCTTTTATTTTCTCCCTTCCTTCCTTCAGTCCGTCTTTCTTTCTTTCCTCTTTTACTTTATTTCTTTTTTTCTTATTTTTCTTTTTGTTGCTGATTTTGCAACTTAAGAATGCTTCCCAGGGTTTTGAACTGTCAAACGTTTCGGCTATCCTTTCAAAGGACTTCAAAATCTGCTATCACAGGATTTTTAAAAAGTCTGAAGGAAATTAACTGTACATGTACGTACAAATGAACACGCATAACCTTTGCATCTGCTTCTCTCTCACACTCCTCCACCTCAACAAAGCCACCTCTCTTTCTCTTTCCCTGATTGACACAGCAACATTTTCAACAGCAATGAACCTAACAGTCTCTTGAACCCATCTTGAGTTGAATGTTTACAGTTATCTACAGCAGAGGACTCTCTTCTCGCTGTGTCTTATTAGTGTGACAAGTCTCAATAGTAGTTCCCCTAGAACACAAACTGGACATATTCTGAAGGTACTTTCTGTTCTGTCCATACATATCCTGGGAGTATCTGTAAAGCCCTTTTTGTTTCTGAAATACATTGGGCCCCCATGCCCAAGGTTCCTCTGTCACCAGCCCTGATGGCCTTATAGAGTGACCTGAGCGACACATCTCTGTGTCTAGCTTATCCTATGATTTGGTAATATGCTTATACATACATAGTTATGGATTAAGTATGCTTAGTATGTTATTCTCCAAACATTCCTGAATTATGCTTTTTAAAGAGTTTGTGACTTTATCTTCTCAAATTGAATATCTATTTTACGAGTTGAATTTCTGTTATGTCTTCCATAACCTAGCAGTTCTATGAAGTATATTACATTAGAGGTACTTAAGTATAATTGAAAGAGTGTTAAAACTTGACATCAGGTTCATGAGAAAGTTTAACATATTGGAATAAACAGTTTAAAAATATGTTAGCTGAATGACAGGATAACAGGTTGCTGGTGGCAAATTATTTTTTGAATTCTTTCTCCCTTAGAAAAGGAATTCTTTCATTGAAGAGGAAAAATGAATTCTTTAAACATTTAGTAATCTATCTTCTTTATTCCACTGGATCCTGGCCAATAAAATTTTTAGTATTCTGAAATTTCCTTTTTTTTTTTTTTTTTTTTTTTTTTTAAAAAAAAAAAAAAAAAAAAAAAAAAAGAGGACGATAAATCTTTCACTGTGATATATCAAAATAAGATTCGCCTGCCTCTGCCTCCTGAGTGCTGGGATTAAAAGTGTGCGCCACCACACCCAGCAAGTATTTTTAATTTCAAAAATAAGGTGGCAATTAGAGAGTCAGCTTAAGAGAAAAGATACCACTTCCTTTCATAGAGAAATTTCTAGAAAATAGCAGTATGGTCACACTGAACTTTCACCCATCATGATAGCAAACTTCAGTTGATAAAATTGGAAACAGTGTCAAATGATCAAAGTAGCTGTTACATAGTGCCATCCTGAGGCCTACTAAGTGTCACTTCTTTCCCCTCCTTTAGTTGTGATTGATGACATTGAAATGTATGCTTTCAAAGGTACAGGAATAAAAATATCAAGGATACAACTTTACGGAATGAGATTAGAAATTTAGGTTTGACCTTTTACTAAACAGGAATGTAACAATTGTCAATTTTAATTTTTTCAGGATAGAGAACTAAAATAAAAATCTTCTACCGCTGTAGAAGAAATTTAATAATTCACTAATCTACAAATGTGAAAATTAGACTAAACACACTTCAAAGTTTTCTTGATTCTCTGAAATCTGATTTCATATGAAGAGAAGCATTCTTAATTTATAAAGATTTTTCGTGTTCTATAGGAAAGGTGCATTTTTAGTAATTATTATAAAAGAAAAAGTGCAGAGAGAAAGCACGTTGTTGTCTGGAAGTGTTCTAATTCTCATTCATAAGACTGTTCAAGATCACTGTTGTGGCTTTTGGTGGAAACTGACATAGAAAATTAATAGTATATGGGTGCTTGGTGCAGAATTAATTAGAAAAAAATATTTTAAGAGTTATTTAAATTTTTAGTTTGATTTTTATTTGTAGCTGGGCTAATGGGTTTTAAAAACAACGCATGTTTTTTATGCATACAGGATAGATTACATTCCCGGATTGTGTAGGAACTGAAATATATATGCATATATATATGTATATATATGAAATTTAAGTAATTTTAAGCATGCTCTCAAAAGCATGTGGATAATATATTTTGATGCTGTTGTTTGACATAATCTCTGGAATTTGCTGTATCAATTTTTATGGTTCACTGTCAAAAAATTTAAAAATACACCAAAGTAATTAAACAATTTTTGCTTTTACAGTTCACAGTTTCTCAGGTGTTAATAAAATAATCTTCAAGGTTTGTGTTTCTGCGAGCTTCTTTTCCAGTCTCCTTTGGTCTTCCCGTGTCATTTGACTTGAATGTAACACTGTAGTGTTTTCAAATTCTCCTAAAAGTGATAGGTGGAACGGGGATAAATAATCATATTTAAGATGTAGATAAGCTTTAAAATGCTAACTATAGCTTTTTAGTTATTGGATGGGTCTGTAAAAAGAAGTTCCAAAAGTTTAATATAACTTCAGATTCTCTGATTTTCTATTATATCTTGAGCACTTGAAGACAGTTGCTTAGGTGAAAGTCTGTTGTGAGTAAATAATTCCTGAAGGTCACTGAAACAACTTGAGGAATTTGATTAAAGAACATTAATATTGGTAGATTGCATTTTTTAAATAAAAATGCCATATCTGCTTGCATTTCTGAACATTTATGGAAGTACTCACTAAAATAAACTTCATTTTTTACAGGTGCGAATTTCACTTTCTGAAATTATCCATGATCTCTTTAACCTTAGCCTAACTTTCCTTTGCTAAGAAGTTAACCCTCTTTGGGTGTCACGACAAAAGCATATCATTTTATAGTTACAAATTAAAAACTATGTTGAAATAGTCTACATCAATATCGACAGAGAATTGATCATCGGCACCAGTGGAAGGTTACTCGTAAAGAGCAAGAGAAATGTTTTACTGATAGTCTAAGTCTAAGCATTTATCATTTGACTAGAGAGAGCAAGAGGACAAGGTGACTTAAATTCACTCCAGCTGTGACTCTGACAAAGCATCGATTTCTTTGTTATTCCCTTGGAAACAAATTTTTGCCCTCTTTCCTCCTTTCCAGAATGTTTCAAATCTATTGTCAAAGTTAGAGCGATGTCATAGAAGGGTAATTCTCTACTCTGTTTTAGGAGGATGTTTTCTTTTTTAGGAGAATATTTGCACATACTCATTTTTGTGAATGCATGCATTTAAACTGTGCGTGAAGATCATCCGTGAAGTTCTAGAAGAAATTTACAATAAGTACTATACTTAGCATTTTAAAGCCAATCTTTCATGGCTAGCTAGTCTTTAACATAAAGGTAACATCAAAATGAAAAGCTTATTTCAGCCTATGACTTCCTGACAATCCATTAAAATCATTTTTTCCTCATTGCTTATATTCATCTCTAAAAAGGATGTGTCATTTATCTGATCACTGTAAAAATGCATGTGATATACTGTGCGCACGAGCCTCTTAGTCATGTTTTTAAAGTTCAAGAAAAAAAACTAAAAAGAGTAATAATTAGTAGCTTGATTTTTGCATTGTGTGGTGTTGCTTTAAGATTGTATATAAAGATTAAATATAGGATGCATAATTAAATTTCATATTACCATTTAAGGAAAGTGGAGATCAATTTTCTCTTCCTTTTCTGTCCACTGTTGCCAGCAGCTACAGCAGGACATCATCTTTTCTTCTAATTGTTGGTTTTGTTAGAACAAATCTAAACCATTCTCTCAAACAAAGAGGTCAATTGATACAAAATTTGGGAGTTTTTTTTCTTTTTTTTTTTTTTAAATAGGAACATCTGTCCCCAGGAAGAAAAGTCACCATCCAAATATTTAAAATAATGGCTTTCCAACGAATCTCTCATGCTGACAACCTTGGGTCAATGCCCACTTTGGGTTCCAGTCAGTGACAGAAAGGCCATGCATAAAACCATTATCTAGCCAGAGTCCCTCTGGAGAGTTTAATGCCACAAATTATTTTCTGGACAATGATAAATTAAAACAGATAAATCTTTAAGTTCAGATATTTTAATGTTATATTGAAATTATTGTACTTTTAATCAAGTAATTAACTTATGTACCACTAAAACCAAAAATGCTGTGCTAACACTTACTCTACAACCACTGAATCTGTACAGCAGATTATATTTGTGGGATCTTAAAATTAGTTTTGATTTATCTGTGGACCACAAGTTATAAATGCATAAATCAAATCAGAAAAACATGAATGTAGCAAAATTTTTTAAAAGTATACTCTCTCTAATAGCAAAACGAAGGGAAAAACATGCTTTAGTTAATTCTTCCAAATATTTAGCAGCAGCTAATTAAATTGGTTTATTTGTTACTGTATTATAATTTGGTTTATAGTAACACAGTGGTTTAAATTTCAGTACCTTATACATTTAACTGACTCTATCCTGTATAAAATAAAATTTAAAAATCAGCTAATGAATATGTATATTAAATGAAGGTGAATCAAACATCACAATGTGGGAAGATATTAGTTTTCTGCATTATGCTTTATTGTGTGAGATAAGGTAAAGCAGATGTTCTTTCTTCTAGAGATAGTAAATGTGACTTATTTTCAAATGTATGATTTCCTTAAATAAGCTTACAAGTACTTGTAGCACATATTAAACTGTACTAAGTGGTTTCATTGGTTGACCATCCACTCTGTGCCAGGCATGACTCCAAATGCTTATTTGCGTTAACTTTTTTCATTCTCTAGACATCTTTTTGAAGTTAATCTTAACATCATCCTTACTTTTATAAATGATGAAATATTTAATAAATGGAGAAAACATGGGGATAGACATGGCTCAGAAGTTAAGAGCACTAGCTGCTCTTTCAAAGAACCAGAATTCAGTTCTGTGTCCATATTTGGTGGCTCCCAATCACCCCTAACTCCAGCTTCATGATATCCAACACCCTCTTCTGGCCTCTAGGTCACTCACACACATACACACATAGCATATACTCACACACATATATATACATAAATTAAAAATAAAATTACAAATAATAAAGCATTAATTTTCCCAAGACAGAGTTTATGTAGATTGTACAGTTTAAGTTCCAAAAGCAAAAGCCTAAAGCTAAGCTAGCTATTATATGAACTGGTATAATAACCATCAGGCTCTGCTACAATAGTATAGTAAGTTTATTCTGAATTTTAGAGGAAATACGGAGGTTTTTTTCTCTCTCTCTTATATTTTATAGTGACATGGGTTTGTCCTTAGCTTTATTAAAACAAATAACACCACCAGAACTATGTGCTGCCGAATGTTACTCTTAAGCATCCCAAAGCATGCTAGTATTTCATGGATACAAATGCAGACAGCACAGCACTACCTTATATCCATCTCTGCCACTATCTAACTCCCTATTACAGGCTTCACTGTTACGGAAAACACATGTCTCTTCCCCAGACAATCATGGCGTTGCCACCTGTAGAAGGGTCTATTGTTAAGTAGGTTTTATTTTCTCTTCTCATGCCAACAACACATTCCCCTGTACACATGTCCCAGAATAGGGGCAACTGCCATGAGCCCAGGCCTTAATGGCTTATCTCTCAGGGGTACCCTTAACCCTTTCATCGTACATGGAGAAAACTCCCTTGAGTTAAGTTTGCTGTTGCTTTCGTGTTTTGACTGTGTCTCTCCTAGCTGCCTTTCAGAAAACTAGATGGCCTTACAGTTTCCTAAACAGTCTTAAATGCCAGGTTAGCACGGACTAGTTTGATGTCTTTGGAGTAGTAATTTAATGATTTCAGCCCTTTTATAAATCAGTAAAATCAGTATTACAATAATAGCAACAAGTACCTAATAACCATAATAAACTGATGGTACAATAATGAGGATCACGTGACCTAAAGTGCATGAAAAGTCCTAAAAGCACTCTTATTTAAGTGTGCTGATGTCAGTATGGTAGCCATTATAGAAAGAGATACAATCAAGTGAATTGTCCATGCAGCAAAGAAGTCACTGATCAATCTTCCTTAGCAAGTCAGGCAGAAGTGACTGAACTCATGCAAATATGCATGAAAGAAAGAAGTGACTTACCAAAGGCTATGGATGTAAAACAAAACTGAATAGACAGGCTCCATGCTGTCGCACCTTCCTTATTGAATGTCAACATTAAGAGAGATGGTAATTCGGTGTTGTCGGATAGAACAGATGCTAGCACATAACTGATAAAATTGTGGAAAAACTACAAAAGTCAGAAAACCTCAGACTTCAAAAATACAGTCATAAGAAGTTGAGGTTTTAATACCCAAAATACTGGTTGTTTAACCACAGGGACCAAAAGAATTGAACATTCTCACAGAGTCTCCTCCAACAACATTAATTTGATGTTGTTTAAAGTAGGATAGCCCAAAGAAGCAAGACTCTTGTCTCTGTGCTTGTGTCTGGGCCCACATACTTGGCATGGAATTTGGAACACTGACAATTCTCTTTGAGAAGGACCCAGAAATTGGAGCTCCATTATTTCCATCCTTTCCCCCTTTAGTTTTGAAATTTTCATCTTGAGGGGCTTTTAATTCACATAAATCAGAAGTATTTCCATAACAGAATTAAATTTATCTCAAGACATATATGATAAATTGCTTTTAGTATAACATATTAGGTGCAAGAATATTTACCAATAATATTTTGACCTGGTAAAGGAATATAAGCCTTCATCCAAATAGAAAAACTTCAACTTAAAATCATCTGAAATTATGGTCATATTCAAATGGTGGTTTTCACTTGTTCATCCTAACTTTAATCCAACTGAACTTTATTTCCTCTAGTGGTGACTGAGTCATCCTCGTGTAAACACGGGCATTTTCTCACACTCCCTTTTTGTTTCTGTCCCGCTTTTCCTCCATGACCAACATGATTTTTCTCTTTTGGAATCATTTGCTACACATGTGGGAATCTAGCTTTACTGTGATAAACCCCCATCGTGTGTTTTGCTCAGTGGTCCTGGAAATCATGCCAGAAATAGCAGCAACAACAAAAGGACGCCCCCTCCGCCCCCATGTCTGACCTCAAGTTATCAAGACCAAGGCAACTAAGTGTCTGCCTTTCATAACTGCTGGAAAAGCCTTTACACTAATACAGATTGAGAACCAAGGGGGCTGCCCAAGATTCTTCCCCTGCCCTGCTCTGCCGTATCGCTCACTGATGGTGAAAGAAAACCTGTGTGGGTATCTATCAAGACAGACACATTTTGGTATCGTAAACTCTGCTTGTTTGAGAGCTTGGGGCGTAGTGGTTTTTAATTTTTCTCTGTGATAGATATAGTGTTAAAGAGCCCATGTGTGATTAGAATTATGATAGTAACTATGATTTATGCCATAAAATGTTACATGTTATAAAATGTACACACGTGTTTTAAATAACACAGAATTTATTTTTAAAATTTGAATAACATAGTAAAGGATTACTGAATTTTGCTGTTTCCTAAGACATCAGCATCAGTTGTTATTTTCTGTGTGAAAATTCTCTTAACTTTTACTTTCAACACAATAAACACTATAAAAATATTTTAATATTTAATATCAAAGAAAGAGAATTCTTCAAATGTGTTTAACCATTATTATTCAAGATTTAAATCATTAAATCATTACAGAAAGAATCAAAAGAGTCTTTATCACCTGAAAATTTAAGTGCCTCAAGAAGTCATACAGCAGGTTAAAAATACTACTTGGGAAGCACATCTTTAATCACCTAGTTTAACTTGCTCATTTTATATTTGAGGAATGAGGATAGGAGATGTCTCAAGATCCACCCAATGTGGTACAAATAGGTTCCACTGCAAATAAATTCTCACTAGAATTTGGTTCTGACTTGTAGCACAAATCTTTCAAATAACTAAAAGCAATGTTTTCAGTGAACTCTACAAATCAAGCTCTGTGTCAGAATTAAGTTTGATTGTCTTGAGTTGATTAAAATCTGATGGGAGATAAATTATGCACAGAATTCTTTTAACAGTTGTAAATTTGTGCATGTTCAAATGCATTATCAAAGATTACGATGTCATGATGACAAGTGTGTCAGTGGGTTTTAAACAAAATTAATGAAGGGAACCGGCTGTGACTGTACTGTTGTCCTTGCTCACTTTCACAGTCCCAACACTCTATAGTGATGTGATTAGCAAGAAGCCTGGCTGAGACTGCACTGTAGTGGAAGGCCGCATAAAGGAAGGGAAGGGAGCAATAGAGGTTGCAGAGAACACAGATTGCTTGACCTTGATTCAAGCCTCACTAGGATAAAGGCCAATGGCTTTAAAATTTTCCTGCCAGAGAGAGAAATGTATTTCATGTTGTGATTTAGCATGGCCTTCCACCCTCACACTTCCCCCAGAAGTCTCAAAAATAAATAGTCTTGAGCCGGGAAATTCGGTATATTTTGAAATTTCAGTTCTTTTTGGCTCTATGCTATGCTCATTCTCCTCCTCTTCCTCTTCTCCTCTACCTCCTTCAGAACACTGGCCAATATTTCTTGAATTGGTGATCAAACCTGTGGCTTGAATAACACTGAGCCAACAGGCTATCAGCTGTGCTCAACAGGGATCTCAGGGTTCTTTGTTAAGAGATTAGCATTGTTTTCTAAGGACATGTAGAATCCACCCTGATGAGGGATGTTGGAAGCAAGGCCTCTAGCCCAGAGGCATCCATCTCTCAAACTTCTTCCACTCTCTATAACTCTGCCAGCTGCTGGCTCAGATGTGCTGGACCTTTTTGCCTGCAGATGTCCTCGACTGCTCTTTCTTCACTAATAGCAGCCTACGAGCAATAGCTTTGGGATTTTGATATTTTGACGTTTCAGGCATTTGTTAGCCTAGCACATTTCTCTTGCTGGGTCATCTGTACTACCGTACTTTGTTTCTGATAATGTGAATTGAAGATGATTATAATTTCTCCTTAGGACAGCAGGTGAAGCTGAGAGAATAGTAGATATATAAGCAGCAGTCTGGGTTAGCCTATATTTTAATATGTTGGAACTCAAGGACTGGGAAGTGGGTGTTTTTCAAAGCTGATGAAAACACCTTAGTATATTGCTCAGCAGGAATGTCTTATCCAAGACATAATCACTGTTTATTCATGTTACATGAGCAGGAATCTCAGTCATAAACATAATGGAGGTATTCATGAAAATACTAGGGTAGATATTATTTTCAGAGAATTAGTATGATTCTTTAAAGTTATTATTAATTTAATAGACTTTACCTTTAGAACAATTTTTAAGTTAAAGAAACATTGAGCTAAGAGTGAGATGCCAATAAGCCCTTAACCTCTGTTCTCTCCAGGTCATAGTGTTCCTTCCCCCTCTCCATTTCCTGCTAACCATTGATAACTTTTTGATTCCCAGGATGGCACATAGTTGGAATCATACAGTATGCTGCCTTCTTCTCCAACAGATTTTTTTTTCACCTAGCAACATGTATTTAAATCCCACATGATCTTTTATGGTGCTTTTTTGTAAGCTGATATTACTTTCCAAAATAAATAAATGGTTGTTTACTTTGAAACTAATTTATGATTTCCAGTTTTCTCATTAAATGAGAATGTGTAATGGCTTTTATAAACATGATTATTATTCTTTAATAAAATGAAGAAAACTTGGTGATAGAATCCACTGAAAACTACAAAGTAGGACTAAACAATGGCAAAAATAAAGCAAAGTAATTGTAAGCTACCGGTTGTATGTTTAGATCCTCAGGTACGGGTGTTCACCTATCTTCCTAGAAGTTATATCTATTTGCACACTTGAAAGAAAACTTAAACTGAATACATTTAAAACCCATCACATAGCTTATTCCCCAGAACTTGCTTCTTTTATTATGCTCCTTATAGAAGTCATTAGTGTCAACACCAAGCTCTTTGTCCAATCAAGAAGCATTCGAAGGCTCCAGCTTTCTCTCCCCCAGTAAAGCAATTCTTCCACCGTGTAAGATTGCATCTCACTGCTTTTGATCTTTTTTTGTTGCTTTATTGCAATCTTGTTATTTACTTGACTCACAGGGAACCAGTAATATTTCTCCAGAGATTATTATAAATGTTTTGTCCTTCTGCAAGATGTTCTCTGAACTACCTCTTAAGTGAGTTTTCTGAAGTACAGATCTGATCCTTTATTCTCCATCTTATGTGCATTTCTAGAACAGGAAATCTGAACTTACCATACAATCATCTTATTTCTCTGCTTCGCCCCTCAGACTTACTCGGTACAGGAGTGGCACAGCCTGTTTTAAAGGCAAGCAGTCATGTGGCTGAGGATGTAGTGGTAGAGTGCTTGCCTTATATGCACAAGCATATAAGCCCCCAGCACTGCAAAAATAAACAAAACAAAGTAAAGTTAAGCAATCTTACTTAAGTCTTAGAATATATCACTCTATCATGACATTTCAACTATGTCAGAGGCCAGAGAAACCAGCTAAAGACCTTTTTATTGGTGCCCATCAGAATTCAGATATAAAAAATTATCAGGTAAATCAATCAACTTTTGTATTGCATCCTTCTTAGGTGTATCAGACACTGTAATCCCAGGTCATCAAAATTTATTAGACGTATGTTATGCTGGATTCTTCGTATATTGTATCAATGGAACTGGTGTATTGTACTTAAAAGAACCAGTTAAAATTTTGAGGTGGAAAGAGGTTCCCAGAAATTATCCAGCTCATGCAACACACTATTGGAGCCTGACAATGAGTTTTATTTTTCATAAAGGATTTCTAAGGATGAATACTCGTCGTGAGTCTCTTAGTTCTCAATCTCACTTTAATTATATTAAAACTAAAAAAAAAAACCCCACAATTTCCCTTCTATTGTAAATAAACCAAAGTTAGATATTAATCACTATAAAAAACCCTCTACTCATTAGGAAAAAATTAATGAAGCTATTTTAATCATTATTGACAGACTACATTCTGGATGCATTGATGGACATTCAGAATGAGCTGTAGTAATAAGACTCTCTCCAGTCATGACAAGATCTGATTGTGCCAAACTCTACAGTGATTGTGGAAAGAAGTGAGGTCCGCTTTTTATTTTCTAAGTATGTTAGCAGAAACTACAGTTTGGATTTTCCCCCTTTGTTAATGCATCACTATTCCCTGGGGATGTCTGATTCTCATTTTATAATTTATAAAGTACTAAAGAAGCATTAAAGGGAGGAGGCAGCTTGCAAGGAATTAGAAGTAGGGAAGAAATAGCAAGGATGGAGTAGGGCCTCAGCATGGATGGGAGAATGGGACAGCACAAAATGTTACCACTGGGAAGTGCAGGAGCACAACACAGGCAGAAAGACAGCCAAGAAAGCAATGTGATAAAAAGACACATTTACAACTTTGTCATAGATCTTTTTTAGAGCATATCCACATTATTCTTCCAAATTAGTCACTACAAAACCTCGTTCTTTTGATGCTGTATGGTAGACCTTTGTTTTGAAGTAATTTACATGTTGATTTCTTTTCGGGCCTAACTTATGACCTGCATAAGCAATGCTCTACATATTGATTAGTGTATCTGCAGGAGCACAACACAGGCAGAAAGACAGCCAAGAAAGCAATGTGATAAAAAGACACATTTACAACTTTGTCATAGATCTTTTTTAGAGCATATCCACATTATTCTTCCAAATTAGTCACTACAAAACCTCGTTCTTTTGATGCTGTATGGTAGACCTTTGTTTTGAAGTAATTTACATGTTGATTTCTTTTCGGGCCTAACTTATGACCTGCATAAGCAATGCTCTACATATTGATTAGTGTATCATATTCAAAATGCTTGGCTCTGAATAGCTTTTTATTGTTTTCATAAACTAAATGCCCATAGATAGTGAAGATGTCAAAGAAACAAAATGGTGTTTCTAAAACAATTCTATAAAGTTCCAAAAAACATTCTGAGTCAAGGCAGTATTGTGATTATAACTGACATTTCTATCAATTGCCAACTTATGTTTAAATTAAGGAAACCCTCAGTCAAGTTTATAAAGTCTCAGAACTGAAACAGAAGATACCCAGTATTGTCTTGTAAACATGTCTCCATTTGAAGAATCTGGTAGGAATTTTATAAGACAGTTCCTATTTTTGAGAATCATCGTGCTCCAGCATAGGCCAGTAGTATGTTCCCCTCCCAAGCCACTCTTTCTGTGAAAGAAGAGGCAGGGACAAATCACGCCCCTTATAACTCCCTGGAGTTCAATCTGGTGACACATGGTATTACACGTGTGACTTGTTTGTTAAAATGCATGCACTGACACAAGAAAAAAAAGTCTGTTGGAAGAATGTTTTCTTTTAAAATGTAAACATATCCTATTAAATTTTCAGAGAAAAGCCTAAATGTTTTAGCTTAATAAAAAAAAAAAATGTTTTTTGGTTTTTTTTTTTTTTTGCAGTTGTTCAAACTCATACAATGCTTCCCACACACTTTGGAAATCCTTGCAAGCTTCCTCGCTTATTTTCTCCACTGGTATCTTCCCCACACGCTTTAGAAGGAAATAGCTTTTAACAAGAAAATCCTCTTGAAATTACATTTCCAAGGGGGTCCTGGCCACAGCAGCTGTAAGGCATTGTAACTGAATTTTAGTGTCTTTTGGTTGTTGTTAAAAACAGAAGTGGCCAATGCTCAGGTCTTAGGCCATAGCCACCCAGTGATTGATTACAAATTGAATTGGAGTGTGTACTGTGATTTTTCTTGTAAGAAAATACAAGCTTTCAACACAAAAGAGCAACTATATTTGATGGCCTGGAGCTTACAAAATTAGGACAAATAATATAACATTGGTTCTTAGGAAACATCAAAAAAGAATAGTGTAGCCCAACAACTCCAGTAATTCTTTTTTTTTTTTTTTTTCCTTAAAAAAATAGCTCACTTCTGGGAACAAGAGACAAATTAGAGAGGATGTTTTGATGGTGGGAGAAAGGTATTCTGGAGTTTCAAGGACTGTTGAAAGTATCTGAAGAAGCTGAGGGAAGAGGCCAAAGCAGTGAGCAAACAGTTGATTTCAAACCTGTGCTATCAGCCTTAGGAGCCACACTCCTAGCAAAGCCAATAGTAATCATAGTAATCGTTGCCGTGGGTGGATTGCAGATCTGCAGGAGTGATAATCTGCAGCTATGATGCTTGAAAAGGGGAAGGAAAAAAATAACTGACAGCTGCTTATGACTCAAACGCACACAAAGCAAGTAGAATAAATGTAAACCATAGTAATTGTTTATCCCTGCATAAAGCAGCCTGGCATTAAATGTGGTTTCACTAGAACTCTCCTGTATATTTTTAGCAACATACTATACCCAGAGTCAGTGTTGTTGGATATCTGAGAAATAGATTGTCTTTCTTCTAGAAATTTTGCAGAGCTAACACTCGCTGAGCACCTACTTTTTGCTAGGATTTTAAAACAGAAAATCTTACTTAATCTTTCTGTACTCTATGAGCATCTGTCACGCCAAGCGGAACACTAAGTAAAAGTTTGAAGGCGGCAGGAAGGAAGGTACTGTAAAAAGTGACCAAATGTAGCAAGTTTAGGATTTGGTCATATGGAGGTTCAACCTTACAGTCAGAGTTATTTATTTACATTTTTAACATGAGATGGTTTTGCCTTTCTAGGTTAAGTAGAGAGATCCCTTAAACTAAGTTTCTCATTTTTGTAAAAGTGATTAAGTTGTTTTCTACATATGGAAGCTTTGATGTGATTTAGGAGTTTAATACCTTTATAGAATTTTGCCTGTAAACTTTGGAGACTATTATTTTCTTCTACCACTGCAGACAATTCTAACAAGGGTGCATGCTCTAAGTCTCCATTCAGATCAGAACAAAACAAAACAAACTCCTTCCATAAACTGTCACTAAGTAAAAACAGTATCTTAAATACATAATAATTACTAATAGTTACTGAAAGACAGATTGCTAAGTAAGGACCTAATGATAACTTTGGGGTCATTAACTGCTAAAAGCTAAAGAAATACACTTTTCTAGATGTCAGTTTTGGGTGTGGTGGTGAAAGGCTCTATGGTATGAGTCTGGAGGTCCACCATGTTTTTTCTGAGAAGGAAATGAAGGTGTGGCCAAATCTCACTGAGTTTCCAAAGAACTAGGGAAGAGAGCGATTCCCTTGCTGGTCTGATTGTTGCAAACCCAGCAAAGGGAATAGAGAACACGTTTGGAATGTGCACATGCGCAGCACCTGGAATTTTCCAAGGGTTACAGTCATACTTCATCCGTCACCAGAGTGAAAAGCCAAATGTGGCTCTGAAGGAGAACTTCTGAGGCAGTGCCCTGGAGCTCACAGTATACCCTACATGTCATCTCTCAGACATAAGCCTTTAATCCCCTCTTCCTAAAATTGTTTATTTTAAAATGTGAGAAAGTTTAAGGATGTCACAGCCGAGCTGTGAGCTTTCTCTTTAAAGAATCCCATCCTTCAAACCCATCTTCAGTAAAGAAATTGGCATTTCATGTGTTGAGCAGATGGCGTTCGGCAGCACTGGCCAGCCCTCGTGTGCAGCTGGGCCGATCTGGCACACAGGTGTCCTGATTTGGATCTTCCTGAAATTCTGACACTACACTCTCCTCCGCTGGGAAGAATGACTTGGCGATGCTGTTTTCCAACGACAACAGCTCTACCGTCTTAACCAGAACAGCGCCAAGCAAGGTGATAGCAGTTCTCAGGGAGCAGAGACAGAGGGTAGAGGATGTGTTGTAATAATCTGCGTCAAGGGTTTGTTTTTGATTTCCTCTTTAATACTCTGAATTGCTCTGCATGGCTCCTCGAACTCTCAGAATTGGGGCACTTCTTAAAAGAGGGGCTGTGCCCACTGAGAGAAACAATGCTGCAGTCCTCGAACGGTCAGGCAACAGCACAAAGCTAAAATCTGCAGTTATGGGTGGCGAATATTGACCGACCCAATGCCCAAGTTAAGAAGTCTTCAAGGGTTTCCAATAAGGTTCGTTTTTAAATGAGGACAAGAAGACAGATTCGTTCATTAAACTTTCCACAGCATTTGACAAAAACTACTGTGAAAGTAAAAGGAAGTTTCAAAACTATAGGCAACAAAGAGACACAGCCCTCGTTCCTTCTGCATAATCTTTTACATAATCACTTCAGCCTCACCAAAGCTATTTCCCACTGCAGAGCCAGATGTTTTGAACTAAGGCTTTTTTTTTTTTTTTTCATTTAAGAAAGCAATATTTAAGAACTTTCCCATTGCTTCCCATCTTAGTAACAGCTGCTTGGAATGAGAATGGCCAAATAGGAGAAAACAATGGGAGAGAAGACTAAGAGGCTGGTGTGCACCAGTTTAGAGGTGCAGTTGTGTTTTTGTTCTGTTTCTTTCCCTTTCACCAAAAGCACAAATTTGAAAATTAAGTCTTGTTACTAAAATCTACTCTTTTTCATTCATAAGAAATTCCATGGGGGCTGGAGAGTTGGCTCAGCAGATAAGAACACTGTCTGTTCTTGCGGAAGACCCAGGTTCAAATCCCAGCACCCACATAGCAGCTAACAACTGTCCCTAAGTCCAGTTCCAGGGTATCTGACGGACTCTTCTGTCCTCTGCAGGCACTGCACCACCTGGGTGCACTTACATGCAGGCAATACATGCATACACAAAAAATAAAAATAATAAATAAAATATATTTTTTAAAAAGTTAAAAAAAAGAAATTCCATAATATTGGAGAGATTCTGGTTTTTGGAGAGTGTTTGTTGATTAGAGTAATGCTCTTGACATTCATTCTGATCCACGTTAACAAAAGCATGACTTAATTATAGAATTAAGAGCTTATGGAAATTGGAGACTCCTAATAAAACAGCACAGGCTTTCTCAGAATAAGCCATGACAAATTCCTTGTATCATTTCTTGTGATATAATGATGATCTAGTTTTAAATGTCAATGTATGCCAATGATTCTTGTATTTTTATCTCTAGGTAAAGCATCTCTCTTGAACTTTAGTATCCACTTAACATTTCCACAAATAGATAATTAATCTTAACCAGGTCCATATCTTTCCCCTTTTCCAACTCTCCTGAACCCATGATTTTCTCTATCTCTGCCAAAGGAAAAGCTACTATGGTGATTGCTCTACAAAAAATTTTGAATTCACCTGTAACTTTTCTCTCTCTGTCATTTTCACATTCAGCCCATTAAGAAAGTCTCTTAGCTAAGCTTAGCTAAGCCTCTTATCTCTATCTTCAAAACAAATCCTTAGATCTTAAAAGGGCTATACCTATAAAGGTATGATATCATTGTAGGCCAAAGGCCAATAACTTAGGGATTTAAATTAGGCTGAATGAGATACACATATGGAAAAGCAAATCTTTCTAAGAAAATCACTTCATATAAATGTAGGAAACATCTTTATTTTAGAGTCTGGAATTTACTTGATCCCTTTACATTTAGGACATTTAAAAATGGATATTATAGAAACCAATTAAATCATCAACTCTACCATTGAAAAACAGAAAAAAATATTATTGAAATGTCATTTGTTAGCCATACCCTATAAAAAGAAAGGAATTTGTAAATTCGTTGCTAGTAAGAAAAGAGTTCCTGAAACACTCACTGTCTCAGTGTGTAGGCAACGTCAAATCTATACATATATTTAACATTCTTGCAAATTAATTTTTGAATTTTTCTGTATGGGTTTTAGTTGCTCTGTATCCTAGGTACACATATGGCTAATATCAGAAGCTAAAGAGCCAAAGAGGATTATTCATAGATTTTTCCATGATGTTGTATACTGGTAGGCTTGCAGTATACAAATTGTATTATGGAAAGATATGACTCAACTCCCAAATCCAGATTTTCAAAGACTTTTGCTCTAATTTAACTCCTTGTAATGGACAGGCCTTGTTGTTTAGGGTTACAGAAAGTCATATCTCAAGAATTGTTAGCATATCTATTACATCCTTATTGTAGCTAACAATCTTTTATTACAAGTATTGAATCTGTCCTTTAATTTTACTCACCTTGTTAGTATTAACCGACTACACTAGTTCATGGACATTTGAGGAAACTTGTACCTCACCTTAATGACTAAAGCATCTTCTTTTTCTGTGATCTTAGGTCACTGCATTTTCATTTATAGGAACCAGTATATGTAAGTTAAGTTGAAAAATACAAAGCTTATCACTTAGCACAGTAGCATTAGCATGAACCAATAGGACATACTGGAGAGCTTAGTTATCTATGAACTGCTATATAAATCATTCAGGGAATGAGGCACTTTTAAAAAAATGATGCCAGAAAAATTGGGTATCCAAGTGGTGTGTGGAAAAAATCATATTGGTACACTATTGCACTATCTTACTCTCTTTTCAATTCTTTTTAAATTGTATTTTTGTGTATTTCATAAAGATATGAATTTCGTTACATCTCAATAAATTGTAATTATCTTTATACTACCTTCCCCTCTGGCACCCTCCCATAACCTCTCACTGGAATTCATAATTCTGTCTATGTCTTGTCTTAATATCCCAGTCACGACTTATCAAAGAAGCTTCTTCTTCTTCTTCTTCTTTTTTTTTTTTTTTTTTTTTTTTTTTTTTTCAATCTCCACCTGTGGTAAGAGAGGGGCAATATTGCCCCAAATAGATGAAGTTACTTAGCAGAACATGGGCTGAGAATGCAGTCACAGCCTGACTCCAGCTGGTTCTAGCCTACTTTTTGGTCTTTTGAGGCAGAGTTTCCCTATAACCCTAGATGGCCGGCCTGGAACTCACTTTGTACATGAGTTTATTGCCTACATGTAGGTGGACATACCTGTGTCATGCAGTGCATGTGGAGGTCAGATTCCCTACACATGGAGTACAGATGGTTGTTAGCCACCTTGTGGGAGCTGGGAATGGAATTTAGGTCCTCTGCAAGAGCAGCCAATACTCTTAACTGCCACGCCATCTCTCTAGCCTCTCAATTCTAATTCTTAAAAAAGTAAGAATATGCGATAAAGAAATTAGAAAACGGGCTACTAAAACTTTGAGTTGTATATAACACATACAGTCAACCAAAATATGACTTGATTAGTGTCCAGAATATGCAACAAGACTCTGTAAATCAATAAAGCATTACTAGGGAGATAAATAATCCAGGAAAAATGAATAAAGCTCACAAGTAACAAGCATTTGTTAGATGAATAGAAAAGGACTAATAAACATTTGAATAGAACCTTAATCTTATTAGGGTAGCATAATATAATATAAAAATAGTGATCTTTGAATTTAAAACATCATAATATCAGAAATCAAGCATGCTGACAGTAAGATTCAGGTAGGTGTGCATGTGAATCAATAGCTCTTAGTATATGGTGGTGAAATCACACTAACTACTTGGTAATATCTTGTAACTAGGAAAACTTATACACTTACATTACATACATGATGACCTAGGAATTATCCTACCAACACAACACAGAAATGTGTGGTCATCTGCAGAAGCCATAGCTAAGGTTGACTATGGCACTTCTGTTTGTGAAACACCCAAAAGTTCATTGACAAGATAGCCACACAGATTAAATTAACACTAAAGTATTACGGAGGAGTGAAGATAAATTAGTGAATTATGGCTAGAAGGGAATATAATGAAGATCTGAAATACAGTGTTTGGAGGGTTATAGCTGCATATTTTCTTCAACATCCTAAAGAAAGATAGAAATATGAAGGAGTAAAGGAAGTTAGAGTTAGGAAGGGATTCTAAACAGAAACAGGGTGTTGATAATTTTTAGTTTTTGGGTTGGACGGTAAGTTCATGGTGATATTTGATAACCTAAAATATTTAAAAATGCTTATGAAATGCGTACCAGCCCCAAAGCATCTGGGAATCCTTGGCAGCTTGGCCCTTCCATCCAGGTGAGGCATCTATGGAAGAGTCAGAGGCAAGCATCTTTGGGCACATTCTTTAAGAGGTGCCATCGCTGTGAAGGTATTTTTAGAGGCCATGTGCTGGTTGTAACATGACAAACAGTATTAGAGAAAGTTGTGTAAAAGAACTTGGGCTGTAGAGAATGCAGTTAAAGCTTTTATGAGCTTCCTGCCTGACCAGTGGTGAATCCTTTTCCCACTCCCACACACCCTACCCTCTGGAACATTCTCCTGATATACAAACCTTAGAGCCCTCCAATTCTTCACCATCTCTGACAACATCCTATTCTGGGTGTTTTCCACCTACCGTTGAAGCAATTTTCTTTTAGAAAAATATTCATGACTCTCAGAAACAACCCTTGTGCAAGGCATATTGCCTTCCGATTGCTCCTGTTTCCTAGGAAACTGTATAAACATGAAATTAGTCATAATGAATGAGGGGAGTAAGACGTTTTGAGCTCCCAGTACAGAAACTGACACAAACACTGGTGAAATTTATTTAATGTATTTACAAATAACGTTGCTGAGTTGTCCTACTGCAAATGATATTAAATCTATTCTTGGGATTTATTTCTTATAAAATGTGGATGATAAATCTTAAAATGCAGTAAAATAATCTGAAATGTCTTCAAAAACTTTAAAAATTACGTAACATTGCATACACAGTATATTAGACATTTTAGGAGAAATGCTTGAGTCATTAGCTAAAGTGTGCTTTCTTCGGGAAACCAACTGTTACTTGAAGGAATCACTGGCAAATGAATGGTGTGATCAAGACTGGAATAGTCAGCAAATATTTTCTAAGAAATAAACAAAGCAAATCCATCACTTCAAAGACTCATAGGATTTGCTGCTTACATTTTGAACTTTCTGAGTCTCTCCAGTTCTATGAACTAACATTTTGTGAACGATCAGCAGATGCTGCTGCAGAATCACACTGCAAATTCTACCAGAAGATTTTACTGCCATAGGGTAGTAGATGTTCTTTGTTTGGTTTGGGATGACATATTACAACTAATTTTAAGGAGCTACCATCGGTCAAGTATTGGTTTATTTGTCAAAGAAAAATATTCACAATTATATAAAATGCCATTAAAATACTCCTCCTTTTTCAAACTATATGTCTGTATAAGACCAGGTTTTCTTTATCTGTTTCAACCAAAACAGCATCTTACAAAAGATTGACGGCAGAAACAAATAACCATACCCAGCTGTCTTTGAAGGCAGTCATAAAAGACGTACAAAACAATGGCATGCTTCTCACACTCTTCTGTCTTTGAAAATCATTTTTCCATAAAAATATGCTATTCAGGATAATACGTGATGAGGTTATTTTTATTATTAATGAACTTGCACATAGATGTGAGTTTCTTTTTCAATTTTAGCTTCTAATACAGTAACTAGATCTTTAGAGCCCTCAATAATTTAAGACTCTACTAGGATCCATAGACTCCATAGTCTAAGAACAATTTCCACAGGCAAAATTCAGTTCTTTCTTTTTTAGTAGTTAAGAAAAAAGTAAATAAAAATTATTAGGAGTTTCAGAATTTAACCGGAGTACAAGGCAGGCAACTTGACTCATTTTTCTTAATTTCATAGTCAAATTCAGAGACTTGCTCCTTACTAATATTTATTTAGAACTTCCAACATGACAAATATTACCTAGAACTATAAACACAGAAAAAAAGACAAATGTCCCTTAAATATACTTAAACATAATATTGCATTTTACTTAAGTTTAGAATAGTAAAATGTTGTGTGTAAACAATGATATAGTCTGGGTGTTGTGGTGCACAGCTTTGAGCCCCACACTTGGGAAGCAGAGGAAGGTGGATTTCTGTGAGTTTGAGGTCAGCCTGGTCTGCTTGGCAGTCTCCAAGGCAGCCAGGGTTACACACTGAAGCCCTGTCTCAAAAAAAAAAACTTTGGCGGAGGGCTAGAAGGGGTGGGGGGTGTGCAGACACAGGAGGGGATCTAAATGGAATCAAAATATATTGTATGAAATCCTGGAAAATTCAATAAAAATTTTAAAAAACCCAAAATTTAAAAATCACTGATACATGCTTAGCAGATTATTTCAACTTAGAAAAATAGCAAATACTTAAAAAATTTTTTATCAATGGTCCCATGGTTTTTATCCTTAGTAATTTTAATAAAGGGTTAACCTGTATTTTGAAAAGGAATCATTGGACATTTTACAGTTTTCAGTTGACAGGGCTTTACTCAGGAATCATGGCTGTAATTTAGCTAAAAGCTTCCTCCCTAGGTATATACATTTTAGAATTTGTGTTCTGCCTTTCAGGAAGGCAGCATACCAGTAGATAAATCAAGTCATTCAGATAAAAGAAAAAAACCTAATATATATACATATATATGTGTGTGTGTATGTATAATATCTATATATTAGTGCTAAAGCATCTAATTTAAACTTATAAGGTGATGGTAAACTTCACAGACGGCAAAGTGTTTTGGAATCCCTTGAAAATAAGTCCTTTTGAAGTACAAATTTGCGGAACTGAGGAAGAGTCACCTGGGGCTAAATTTTTATTCCTCTGTGCTTCTAGGAGAAGCCAACAGAACGACAGAGATTTAGAAACTGGTTAGCAAGTAGTCATTTAAAGAAATATCTCTGCTTAGCCAAGAAGCCAAAAATTTCTCTTTGCATAACAGAACGCCTGGTTCCACTTTGATACTGACTCAAGAATGTCCTTTTCAATGCTGTGTCAGAGCGAGGGCTCAAGTGCTGTATTTTACTTAAAAATATTGCTGTCTCTTTGCCCTCCCCCAGCTGCAAGTTCTCTCATTGAAGTATAATTTCATAAATTGATTCTGAACTAAATTTTCATTTTCCCTTTGGTCTACTCTTTCCAGCTGCAAACTCCTACCCAGCTTTGTGCGATAATTAATATATATGTTTAAAACAAGAGCTCATCTTCTCCCTTCTCCCCTCTCAGCTGCACATTTTTAGTCTTTTCATGGAATTTTTTAAAGATTTTTGTTTTCAATGATATTTCAAAAATAGGAAAAAATTTCAGATTCTTGAATCCCTCGTTCCAAGCCCACACTAGTGTGCGGTTCTCAGTGATTCTGACAGCTGCCACTGGATCTTAGCTTAGTCTCTTCCTTACTTCCAGCATTAGTTTTGAATTCCACTGTCTTTTGTTTTTGCATATTTCAAAACTCAGAACATGACAAAATGAGTATCGGTCAAGAAAGGGCATATTAAAGTCTTGTTGTGTTGCAATGAAGTAGGTATTTTTCTGTGCTTGGAGGAAATAGGACAGACTATCTTTTGGATTGTTGCTTAGTAATCCACAATTTCTTCATTTTAATCATGTGTTTGTAAGCATTTTAGGTGTCAGAAGATGACTTTGGCTTTATTATAGTAGTGATTAGAGTTTATGTTGAATAGTCTTATATTGTTTGTATTTATTTCTTATCATTCTGTGTAGACTTATAAGTAGGCTTCTGTCTAGTAAAACAGCCAACCTATGACACTACAGCAATAATTGCTGTTATTACTGAGGAAATTTTATTTGACATGACTTTTTAAGAGTATAAAATACTAAAACTTGGCAATACATGTAGGTCTAGTTAGACTGTGGAAAAATCATTTTGATGTGGGGAAAGTAGGGTGTCTTTGAGTCTGATGGATGGTTTCTCTCTAGGCATAACTTTAAGAGAACGGGAGTTGAGTCAAACATTCTCCCGGGAAAGAAGGAAAGGTTGAGGAAGTGATATGGGCATCTGGTCCTGTCACTTATGAGCAAACCTTACTATGAGCAATTGGAATCACTCCTGCTGCTTCTCTCCAGTCCTATCAACACCAAGCATGTCATTAAATGCATATGTATGGTCATCACATAGTGTGATTTCATCCACTGGCAGCCAGTTCCTAGAGGTAGGTACACATTACCACCACCTAATGACCAGCCTATGCCTCCGATCAGTTCACTCTAACCTCTGAACAAAACCCAGATTTCAAAGAGCAGCAACATAAGATCAGCCATGCTTCAAGGTGACAACAGAGCTACTGGTTTGGAACTGTAGGTTCCCTGGGTTAAAAAATCGTCTCTGCTTTCAAGCCTGCTGTGTGCCACACCATCGATAATTGCTTTATTCTCAAACCATTCCTTGTTTTTTTGCATAATAATATAAAATTATTTGTATTTAAAACAACCTGCTTCCTTACTGTCATCTTTTGTAAACTACAGTAACAAGGAACTTTAGATTTTCCATGACTGTTAAAAAAGAACACAACTGGGGGCTGGAGAGAAGGCTCAGTGGTTAAGAGCACTGGTCGCTCTTCCAGAGGACCCGGGTTTGGTTCCCAGCACCCACATGGCAGCAGAAATTTGGAAGTCAAACTCAGGTAATCAATCATCTTTTTAAAAAATATAAATTTAGAATCACCTTATTGGAGAAAAAGGTGTTGATTTAGGAAAAGCAAAGTTATGTGATAATTGCTCTTTCATGGTGTATGCACATATTTACCCTGTCCATTAATTCTGAAATGAAATTCTATTTTAAAGAATGTCTTCTCTGTTCATATGAAACATTGCTCCTCCTTTGGTAAGTGCGTTCAATCTATCACTGCTTGGCATAAGTATCATTTGCGTTTCTTATTTCACTTTATTATTCCACTTCAGAAATGACTGCTTTTTCTCATCAAGGAAATTTAAGCCTCTCAGTTTTCAGTAGAGTTTGTACAAGACACTGTGCTTCCCAATCAAAATTTGGGAATGGCATTTTGCGCCTCATTCAACAGCTCTCCATTTCCTCGACTTTCACTTGATTTGCCCTTTACAGTTACAGGACACAAGCTAAAAGTTCTCATCTGCCTTCCCCCATGTCTTTTACTTCAGTATGATTGAAAGATGCAGTATGGGAAAGAAGAAATCTTTTTTATGTGACTATTAGAACAATTACATTTACTGTTTTGTGTGTGAGAGAACATGTGTGCAATGGCACACATGTGGAAGTCAGACAACGACTTGAGGGAATTGGCACTTTCCTTTCACCATGTGGGTCCTAGGAGCGAACTCAGGTCATCAGGCTTGGCAGCAAGTGCCTTTACCCACTGGGCTATCTTGTTGGCCTGAATATTAGGAAAGAGTATATTAACAAAGGTAAATTGCAAACAAACATAATTTTGGATGGGGAAACTCGTTATAAAGTGGCAAATGAAGTAGGAAACCACTTACTGAATGTTTAATGACTCCTCCTGATCTCACATGTAAGGCAGAAGTAGTCACCTCAATGTCACCTATTTCAAAAACAGCTCCCTGCCTATTGGGAAGTTCCTACCCGACCGATAGAGATAAAAACCTTCAAATCAGCATTTGCTGGCTGGGTTCTGACCCTCATTCAGGAACATGTCAAAAGAAATTTGAAGTAGAAAAGGGCTCTGAGGTCAGGAGAATTTGGGAAAGAGATGAATGATCTGAATTCTAATGTATGGTCTTAAAATTATAAGTCTGTGCTGTATGTGCATGGAGCTGTTCATGCTGTCATTCTGCAAAGTTTTAAACATTCAGAAAGAAGAAATTTTTAAAAAGAAAATCCACCTGCACTCACTTCAGCCATTAAATGAATCATAGAATTTAACACTCAACAAATATGTGAAGTTAACAAGATCATGAAGACACAAAAGATTTCAACCAACTCCTGGAAATCTGATCCAGACAAATAAACTTTCTTGGTTAGAAAATGTTGTTTGTTGAAGGTGTTATTTTCACCCACAGCCAGGGGCTGCTGAGCAGGGTGTCAGAGACCAGGGAGGACTTCTTCCCTCGGGTTTAGTTAGGCATTTATAAAAATAAAATGTTTTGAACTATCCTTGAGATGTTGAAATTCTTCCTTCTGAATCATGCTGCCCACATTACCAAAATAATACATTAAAACTCAATTATCATCAATAATACAAGGAAAGCCACCTTTGTACAAGTCATTTCGATACGATTTTCCTCACTCTAACGTTCTGGCTTTTTGTTTTTTACTTTTGTCGCACTTACTTTCTAACTCTCTGCCTGCTTCTTTGAGCACATGATAGCAATTGAGTTTTTATTTTTCATACTTTCTTAGATGTTGTGACTGATTTTGGAAGTCATGGCAGGTTTATACCCATATGTGTGATGTTTACTTTAAATTCTAGATGTTATTGACATCCTAGTGGGTTTTTTCATAACTAACAGGACAATAACCTTTCCTAAAGGATTTCTCTAGTGATCCTGACAGGCTGCTGCTAGAATTGGAAACCCATTGCTTTAGAGACAAGTGTTCTTAAGACGGAGTTAAACAACTGCTATCCAGAGAGCTTAATCTATGAAAGAAAATGCTTCATGGAACGCTTCTGTTAATTAAATCGTAGTATAGTCCATCTAATGGAGAGTGATTAGGCCCATTAGAAACTCGAGAATAAGGTATGATGAAAAAAACACTTTTATCAACGTTTTATATCTTTGAAAATATCTGCTCTCTTTAAGGCAAGTTCCAAACAATAAAATAAATGGGATGTATGAGACATAGGTGTGAAATAGAAAACTTCACAAAGTGCCACTCAGGAGGAAAGAATAGATATTAGAGAACCATCGCAGTATTTCCATCTATTTGGGGAAACTGTTGAAACTAATCACCAGGAGCAGCTCTACATCTACTTGCTTTTCCACATTTTCTTCTATTTTCTTTTCTTTTTTCCCTAAAAAAAATTTCTAGTGTTGCTATCACAGATTATTCCAAATGCAATTAAATAAAAACAACAATCCCACAGCTTTGTGAGTAAGAAGTTTGAAACTGGAATCACGGGGCTGACATCAGTTTGTCAGGAGGGCTGAGTTCTTTGCAGCGGGCTCTGACAGAAACCTGTCTCACTGCCTTTTCCAGTGGAGAGGCTGCTCATGGTGTTGACCCCAGGGCCCGCTTCCTTCACCTTCAAAGCCAGCAATAGCAGATGGACTCCTCTTCAAATTCCACATCTGCAACTCTGCTTCCTTAGCAGTGTCTCCTTTTGACTATATTTTGAAAAGCATTTCCAGTTTTAAAGATTCTTGTGATTAGATTGAACATATACACATATTCGAGCGATCTTCCCACCCTAAAGTCACTAAATCACATCTGCAAAATTCCCTGTGCAATCATCTAGGGTGTATCACCAGAACTATGATCTGCATAAGCAACAGATGCAGTAGTTCATAGATGAGTGGTGCATGTTTTCAGACAATTGAGTTACAGTGAAGTGAGATGCCCACAGTATGAGAAAACTTTGGACGTGAGACTGATAACCGCATTCGGGTTCTCACACATCCCGATGATCTGGTCTGGAGTGGCAGGCTTGATTTAGATCATTGTGCATTTAGCATTTTATTTCACTGGTGCTCTTTTTCCTCTCTCAATCCTTCCCTACATACTACTGTGAATATAAATGGCACTGTAGCAATGCTTCATTAGTTCTCTTTTGACTGACATGACAGCAATAAACAAAACAGATGGGGAATATGAATTCACGAGATAAATCAGCTTTGGTCTTCCAATGAAACGATGCTGGTATGACTCTCTCGTTCAGTGGTCAGGGAACTTGCACGTTCAGGCATCACATGTCTGAGGAGATGATTGGATGAGGCTAAAGACAGAACATCTCTGAGCCAGAATCCCTCCCAGGTAGACCTTCAAGGCAGCGGCTCCAAGCTTTGCTTGACTCGTGGTACAATGATGGTATAAATTGATGGTGTCACTCCCTGAGATCCTGAGGCCTCTTCATTTACTTAGGGGAACTCGAGGAGCAGTCTTTTCCATGGTGCCACGAACATTATTTTAGGGACCTAAAGACGGTGAACTGCTCCTGGGCAGGGGCAATCAGGAAGAAATTGGTGCAGGTCTGTGGTGGTCCTGATGAACAATCGGTCATTTAACCGGTATAGAATGAAAGGCTGAGCCTTTAGAGGTCAGATCTCTCTTAGTTCCTACAGGATAGTTAGTACTCACAAAGAGAATGCTATGTAAACATGCAGGCAGATATCCGAAAATCAAGGCCCTATAGACTATTAGCAGGCCACCGGAAACTACAGGAGAAGCATGGAACAGATTCTCTCTCAGCTCCCTCAAAAGAAACTAATGCTGCCACAACTTTTTAACTAAGAAAGTTCTAGTGGACTTGAGCCAAGAAGACTGTTGTTTTCTGCCTACTCACAGTCCATAGACAATATCACACGTAAGGCATTATTATTGTGGCTATCTGCTGCTTAATGATGTCCTTTGTACATGTTATCTAAAAATCTCTATTATAGTAACAAAAGGTGAACATTGTCCCCATTTTACAGAAAAGGAAATGAGGTCAAGGGGTTTGTTCAAGACTACTTGCTTCAGGGGGTTGGTGCTGAACTCAAACACATCTGAGCATTCCAGGACTTGTCCTGTTAATCACTGTGTGAGGCTTAGCCTGTTGACAGAGTACAGCCATAATCCTGGGGCAGGAACCGGAACAGCAGGATGAGATTGGTTTGTTTGTGATGCCCATCTTGAGTGACACCAAATCTGCTTTTGACTCAACATTTGCTCAGTGACTAGCAGTGTTCACCTTTTCCCCCTGGCTTTTCTGTGTCTTTCTGGAAGTAGCACTGGTGAAGGCAGCAAAGCAAAGCACGTGAGCCCTGCAGCACGTAAACATTTTCCATTCACATAAAATATAAAAGCCAAATTAAATAAAAACTCAAATAGCAAACACTGTAAACCCATTCTTTCATAAAAATAAAATTTCAGTCAAGAGGTCTTTCATTTGAAAATTAGATCCGGCTTCTGCTTATGGAAAAAGCCAGTAAAAGCAGACAAGCGGTGGGTCTGCTAACTGGCCTTGAAGATTCAGAATGCTGAAGGGAGGACTCAAAAGATTTGAGCAATTTGTCTGCATATCTATGCACTGTGAAATCAGGCACTGTGAAGGAAAAGTTCAGAATAATATAATTCAGGACAGATTCCCCGCCCCCAACACACATGGTTTTGAAATCGAAGATTTCTTTTCTTTGAAGGAAGATGGAAAAGTCATTATGTACCAAGTGCAAAAAATTAACTTCAGAGTAAGATTTTCATGGAATGTAACATTTCACATCCTGCTTTGCTTTGATTGGGTGACTGTATTTCTTGTCAATAAAGACAGGGTTTTCCAGGGTTGAGGTATAAAGCAGTTTCATAGAGTAGCTGTAATGATGAAGACCTTCTTGGTGTAGAGGAAAATGATTTATTTCTGTCTTGATTCTGGAATGTTTGTTTTTCCTAATTATTTCAGAAATGGTGCTTAGTGCATTATTATAGGCTTTTTCTCCTGAAAAATAATTAATTGTTCATTATTTTGGATGGAAATACAACTCTTCAGTCCTCTGTACATACAACATAGTATCTCCTGTGAGTCAGACAGCATACTGTGTGGTGTGAGGGGCGGTAAGTCATGGCCTTGGTTCCCTAAGACTTTAAAAACCTACAAATGATAGGATGACAGGCAACAGAAAGCAACTGCACTGCGCTGCACCGCAGACAGGACGGGTGCTAAGAGATTTAAGGTTTAGCTTATCTAATACAACAGTCAGTACTTAGTCAATTTAAACACTGGCATGATTTGAGTGTGAAACATATGTCTCCCTTGGGTGCCGGGCACTATGCTGCACCGCAGACAGGATGGGTGCTAAGAGATTTAAGATTTAGCTTATCTAATACAACAGTCAGTACTTAGTCGATTTAAACACTGGCATGATTTGAGTGTGAAACATATGTCTCCCTTGGGTGCCTCAGTGGAATGTTTGGTCTCCAGCTAGTGGCACTATCTTGGGAGGTTGTGCGATTGGCCTGGCTGGCCAGTAGAGGTAATACTCTGGAGGTTATAGTCACTGTAGGTTCTAGAGCTCTCTGCTTCTTGACTAACTGCTTTTGTGAAAAGCAGCAGTCCTACTCTTCATCCACCGTGCCTTCTCTGGCATGAACTAAAATAAACCTTTCATCTCTTAAGTTGCTTCTGTCAAGTATTTGTTCACAATGAGAAAGGAACTAATACAACGTGAATTTTGATGCTTCCAAAATGATTTCCTCTGTTTAGCTATGAAATTAGGAATATTATCCCATGAGAGTTAAATTGTTTCCTTAGAAATTCTATTTAGGGAGAAAAAAAAGCTTTAGGGTTTCCCAAGTCCTTATCAGCTTCACGGGGTTATTAAAACCAAGGATGGTTTAAAACGTCAGTTTGTGTATTCTGTCATTCTAGAGCAGAAAACCCCTGAAATCAACGTGGAAACAGAACTCTGTTCTCTCTGCAGGTGCTGGGCCAAGATCTCCCGTTAACTCTGCCCACCTTCTCATGACTGCGGGCAGTTCTTGGCATTTGCGTGTTCTTTCCTAAGTTATGCAGATTTGTGATGCTGGGAAGTCATGGTGTCTGGATACTGGGGCTTTGTGGTTTAACGTGTGTGAGTGTGTGTGTGTGTGTGTGTGTGTGTGTGTGTGTGTGTGTGTGTATGTGTGTGTAAGTTCAACTTAGTGAAGAACCCTAGCCTTATGATAAGTTGAGAAATCTGCAGACAAGTCATACCTCGTTTTCTAGGAAGTGTCAACTCTATGACATTAGAACCACTTATAGTAGTATTGGAGTTGAGAATATTTGCCTTATCTCAGGGGTTTTGAAGGCAGTGAGGTCTAAATTCCCCAGCTGCTTGGCTGTGGAGCGTGGTATTCAAGTTTCAGTCCCATTTGTAAATGGAGATATAAACATTGTGTGAAATTTTATGAGACGATGTATACAGCCCGACATCATCCTTGGCATAAAATGGGCCATAGAAATAATCTTTCCCTTTTGTCTTCTGGTTTAAATAGGTAAACAACATTTCAAAGAGCTCACCATTTAGAAATCTTGATTCACATATATGACAGGAAAAACAGTAGGACGGAAAATATTAGCATATTATAGTCCAAAAAGGTACTAAAGAGTTGCCAAGTGATTATAACAATTTGAAATATACAGCTTTAAACTGTTCTTTTGCTCTTTAAGTGGAAGTTTCCACCATGAGTCATGGTTCAGGTACTAAAAGTAATTCAGTGTCTAGCAGCACAAAGTTGAAGGTATAAATTTTAATTACCTTGAAAACCCATAATCTTTTTGTCCAAATGCTGTAAACAACACTCTTTGTTCTAACTGAAATAAATGTTACAATATTGATGAATTAAACAGAAACACTGTAATTTAATCTCCAGTCATTAGCGTCAGGTCTAAACTATTATCTGTGTCTTTTAAATCTATGACACCAGCAAAGAGGAACTCACAGTAAAAACAAAAATGCCATTTTTCAAAGGCTGCGTTTCTTAAAGTAAGAATGCATTGGCTTTTGCTATAGCAAGTCTCAAGTCAAGTAGCTTTAATGGATTTTATTCTGGATGACTAATAAAGCTGTGCATTGTTTTCAGTAGCTGGGCCAGTTGGTGTTTATCCTTTCAGTTTATCACCCCTTTACACACTTTCCTCCGATTACTCTTGCTCTTATCACCCTCCTCTGTGTTGTATTTCTTTTCACAGTACATATTTTATTATCACATTTATTCATTTTCATAATGTGATAAGATTTCAAAATAGTCTTCATCATTTCACAGGCACAGTTTTTCTCCCACAACTGCTTGAAGAGCTGAAGGTTTAAACAGATTTTAAATCATTTCTAATTAAAGAAATAAATCAAATTAGAAATAAGATTCACTTAAGATTACATATATGTGCACACATTTACGTAGTTTTAATAAAATTTTCTCTGTAAAGTAGGGTCACTACTAGTACGTTCTGAATACACCCAGGGCCTGCTGGTTGCCTTACATACTTCAGCTGACTAAACACGATGAATTAAATGAGAATGTTATAAACTGCTCCTCTGTCCATTTCAAGATTGCTTTTAGAAGGAACTGTGGCTTACTGTCTCTATTACAATAAAGAAGTTACACAAATATATCTTTATGGCCTTGAGTAGCTTAGTGATTACAACAGTTTATTAGCGAATGTGGATATCCTTAAAGACTCTTTGTCCAGAGGCGTTTTAAACAAAATAACTTCTTTGAGGATGAGATCGTGTGGTACCAACTTTTAAAAAAATATTTCTTTTAATGAAATTTTTACATTAGAATGAGTTATGTCATTTTTGGACATATGGGCCATTATGCTTGGTTCTTATTTGACTCCCTCTCCTGATACGGGTCCTCATCTCCCTGTCCCTCTTTTGCTGGTCCTTTATCCCAATTAGCCTTCTCCTTTTTGCCCATGTCACATCAAGTCCATCTCCCCCTTTTTCTTCCTTTTGCCCCCTCCCTTGGGTTCTCTTTCTTCCCTGTGATCGCCTTTCCACTTCCATCTCTTTTTCTCTGTCTCTGTCTCTCTCTTACACACACACACACACACACACACACACACACTTCTTATTAAACCAGGTCACATGGAGGCAGCTTCTTCTAGTCCACCATCTCATCCAGAACATATTGAGAGATACCACATTTTGAAGCTGAAACCAAATGGATTAGAAAAAAACCCAATGCATTCGGAACAGATTAGAAAAAGATGATTCATTTATTTTGTGGAACAACAAAATGTCCTGGCAATAAAGAAAAGAGAAATTTCCTTTGCTTAGATGTTCTCTGTTCTCCCTGTCGGTTGTTTAGCATTCTCCTGCCTCACCTATGTAAATGTTCACGAAATGGGTGTTTTGTGTGCCGGTGAGCTCTGGATCATCCTTGTTCTTGAACAGTCCTGACAGCTTTAAGACTGTAATTCTAGAAACAGGAGCCTGATGCTAAACATATGCACATGTTCTCCATTATTTCCTCCAGAAGAAAACAATACTTGGGTAAGATTACGCTCTAATGGAACCCATTTTCACTAAATAGGTGCATTTAGTCAGTTGTAATTTGGTAGACCATAAACGAGAAAAATAAGAAGCCATTTTAAATGAGAAAAGGACATGTAAACTTATTAAAACATTTCAGAGTAACTGATTACTCGTAGCTGTAGGTCTGAGTATTTTTCAGTACACCTGAAGCCTTGGGAATATCTAGAAGAAAAGCTAGATTTGTGTTATGACAAACTTTATTATTTTGGTCTTCCTATGTTCCTGTCCCAGTACTTTTCTTCAGATGAAATGACAAGAAAGTTTTTAAGTTGAAACGGTAAGAGTTGTACTCTAAGTAAATTTGGAAATTTATCTCTTAGGTACTTGTATGGCTGTTTGGTTCTAAATTATTTTGTTTACACTCTTGGCGATCTGATCTCCTCATCTTGGAAGAGTTTTAATCTATTTGCATATAGTTGATACAAGAGTACATATTATCTGTATATTATACACAGAGAGGGAGGGAGGGAGGGAGAGAGAGAGAGAGAGAGAGAGAGAGAGAAAGAGAGAGAGAAGGGAGAGAGAAACTTGGTAGATAAGAAGTGTAAAAACCATTTCCCAGGATGAACAATAATTGAACTTTTAACCAGGAAAGAATGTCTAGCAATATTTAAAGTGCTGATATGAAGTAACTACTCACTCATTCACTAACTCATAGACTAAAGAATATTGAGCGTCTAATCTCTTTTGGGTCTTGTGCTAGCTCTTAAGTTGCTTTATGAGTATGACTAGAATACTCATTCTTTATAACTATAACTGTGACAAGTGGGCATTATAGAAACCCAAGCCTAAGTTTTGCATGATGTAATAATATGCAAAAAAGTCACATATTTTATAAAAAAATGGGCTGTTTTGATTCATAGAAATTTCCAAGTATGTCTGAAATGCTGGTAAAAAGTTCTAGGTTCCACTCATTTCAATGATTACTTTTAATAACTTATTTTTAGCAAATAAAGCCACAGGTTATGTTCCTGGTACAACTACCTGAGAATTCCAATCTCATGCAGCTTTTTATTCTCCTGTTACTTTTTAGACAAGAAAATGGGTCACGAGAAGAACTATGGAAAGTTACCTCTATCTCATGACACTGTAATTTTTTACATAAGGTTAATCACCAGATTTCACCCTTTCTTTGATGTCTAGGAGCCCACAGTAGCTGTGATCTTCAAGATCTGTCAAACTGAAATTCTATGTAATTTTATAGAGTTTACTGCAGAACTGTAGGATCAAAGGAATTTCACACAGAAACCTTTCCTGGTAGCATACTGACCTCACAGTCTGCTGTCTGCTGGGTATGTTCGGTTTCTCTCCTGGAAAGAGAATGGAACTGATTGGGAGACTTGAATAAGAAGTCTCCCAGTCTCTACCCCCCCCAACTTTATGCTGCATGTTCTACATAGTCTCCCATAGATTAATACTATTTTAAAACTCTGGATTACACATATCGTAAGTACAAAGAAACATATGGCAGAAGTACGTGGAGCTCTGTGAGACGGCCAACTTGGTCCTATGCACCAGGCCAGCTGGAGTTACAAGGAGACCCTATTTCTAAATAAATAAATAAATAAATAAATAAATAAATAAATAAATAAATAAAAAGATTTCTCATTATCACAGAATTAGGAGTCTAGGATAGATATTCAGAGTTGATTAAATAAAACCATGGAAGCAACGTTTCCTTTGGAGCCTTCTTGGGGAAAGATCTATAGAGTCCCTGTCTCAGAGACTGCATTTTGCACATGAGACTGATTTATTACCCCAATTATATTACGAAATATTATGTGAATTTATACTGGTGAATTTATTCTTTGAATTCTTGTTCTTGAAACACAACGGCATAAACATCCATTGAAACTTTAATCTGAAAGCAAAGAGAAGAAAAAAACAACAAATAGGACATTGGTGAAACTTCTGAGATAAGGTTTAAATTTCAACTTGTAATTCTTACATAATTATTCCAAGAAGTAAAATGAACTTCATCGTTCATAGTTATGCCATTTTGACAGTGTCTGTGTCTAAAGAGACAAAAAAATTATTAACAAGCATACTAGCATTTTAATTTCTGCCTCAGTTTCCAAGGGATTTACCCAAGGAAATGACATTAGAAAGAATGCTGGTTCTTTTACTTCTTTGAAACAAATTTTCACTGTGCAATCCAGACTGGCCTATAATTAACGATCCTCTGGTCTTAGCCTCCTGTGTCATTTGATTGCAGGTGTGAACTACTAATTTTAATACAGTATTTAATAATATTAATTTACAGAAAAGTTACAAAGAAATAGATTATAGGAAACTAATATTTTAGGTTAAAGTTCTAGTATTATATATAATAGCGTATAGTACTATGTAATACTATTACAGCATTATCTATCATCTGTGAAACTTTATTTTTATGAAGTAATATACAGTCTTGATAAAGTTTCTGTAGTAGAATAACAGTTAATTTTACTAGAAAAATGAATAAACATAAGTCCCACCTTGCCCCTGAAGGTGCTGTCAGCTAGCTACCTGTCCATCCTGTGCTGGTTCCCAGGAGCCTGGCAGCACTTTCCTAGTGTTAGCGGTATAGGACATTCCATACAGGACTTGAGGATTTCAGGAAGAGCAGCTGGGGCCAGAAGTAACCTTAGCAAGGTCTTCTTGTTCTTTTCTGGACACTTCTATTGTTTATACAAAGTCATGGTACTGAATCGTAAAACAGAAAGGACAAATTTTAATATGCTCTCAAATCATTTCTAATAGAAAGTCTACTCAGTGAAACACACCCTTTGCATTTTTTTAGGGGACAAAACGGTTTATTTTGCTTATAATTTCAGGTTACAGTTTATTATTGCAGGAAAGTCAAGGTAGGAACTCAAGCGACTAGTCACATCACATCCACAGTCAAGAACAGAGGAAAACGATGCCCCCACACTGCCTGCTTGCTGCCACCTAGGTTTCTCCTGTCCTATATACTTTAGGACCCCCTGTCTAGGGAATGGTGCCCCACAGTGGGTTGGGTCTTCCTACATCAAATTAGCAATCAAGACAATTCCCCAAAGATGTGCCCACAGACTAACCTGATAAAGATAATCACACTTATATTGTGAACTTGTTCTGAGTATCAATAGGCATGTTATTATTTTGAGATTTCTTGGAAGAGAGAGGGATTGTTCCAAATCCTATATGCTGAGCAATTATATCAAGTGGATAGAGACAAACCTTCAGAAAAAAACCTAGCAATATATGGGCCATGATGTAAGCTTGAGAACATGGGTTTTTTTTTATTTCCGAAGGTTAATAACAGCCCAAAGGAGAGATTGAGTGTGTTCTACGGCCCTCCCCGGTGAGAGGAGAGGATGTATGTGAACTTAACTGTGGAAAGCCTGCTAAATACAGTGCCTGCTGGCAGTTTACACAAACCACAAAATGCTCTCTAAATTCTTCAAACCAAGTTACTTCAACCAAGAGATAAGGTTACAATGCATGATATTATTATGCTGCAGGCTTTTCCCCACTCCAAGTTAATATCATTGTTTGGATTTTGGCTGGGGAAGTTCTTTTGTTGGTCAGCCACAGCATTTCCATTAACTCACACAAATTTCCCATCTCACTCCTGCCGAAACAGAAAGATAACAGAAGTACAGAGTGAAACGTCTAAAATTGGAATTATTTTTCTTATAGCTTCCGACCACTGGATTGGGAATAGCTTCAACATTATTAATAACATTCATAACTAAGGCAATGAACTTGGTGACACTTTTAACTTTAGGAACCAAAGTTTTATACTTCATATTAGAAATCTTTAAAAGGCTTCAAAACATAGAGGAATATAAGGACTACTTTAGAAATTGCATTTTGATGTGGAATTTAGTGTCTGCTTCAGCTTCCCAGAAGCCATCCAGAGTGTGTGACTTCTGTCTTCAGCTCCTAGTGGCATGGCTCCTCCTGTGAGGCCCCCTGGGGCCTAACCCAGTGATCCAAGTGGCAACCATTCTTACTAAACATTCATTAGTTGTGAAGTCAATTGGTCTTCAGGGATACAGAGACAATGGCTTCATGGGTAAAGTTAGTTGGTATTTCAGAGTTCAAATAAATCAGAGCTCATTAGGACGTTCTGAGTCATTCCATAGGTTAAAGCCAAATACTTCACACAATTGCCTTTTTAATTCTTAATAACAACTCAGAGGGATAAATAAAATGATTCAGATTTAACCTATTTGTATCCTGGGCTCTTTTATACAATTTGCTCAAAGATATATGGTCACTCATGGAAAAAGAAGATTTAAGGAGAACTTCAGAGGTCTTGTTCCAAATCATTTCTCCACGTGACTCAGTGAACCTGATAAAGCCTGTTCAGCTAGGCTTTGGGGACAGTGAAAATGAATGAACTTTTGTGCACTTGAGCTACTTTCTGACACAAATGACTCCACAGAGTGGTCCATTATAGTTCTGAATAGTATCCATATACTCTGAAGAAAGAGTCCATTGATTCCATATGCAACTCTGCTTCTTCCCCAGACAGGGCACAGAGGCACGTTGGTTTGTTCCAGTGAGATGTCTGTGTAATGACAATGATTGCAGCAAGCCCAAAGAGTTTCCTTCTTCTAGATGCTGGAGTCCTTTCCGTACAATAATCGTTTGAATTGGACTTTATGTATCCCTCCAGGGTCAGTTCTAATATTCTGGAGGCAGAGTATAGTGGAGAGAAATCTGTCTATTCAGATACAGCAATGCTACCTCCCACATTGTTTTCAATGATTCAGTTTCTTATTAGCTTAGCAGAGCCTCCTAGAAGTCCTACAGTAAGTAAGCTTATCTTTATTTTAGCCAGTATACCTGAAACTAATTAATTAACTAATTATTCTTTCCGGGTCTTTTTGAGACAGGGTCTTCCTGTAGGCCCAGCTGCCATGGAACTCACTATATAGTCCAGGCTGGGCTCCATCTCACAACAATATGCCCTTCCTCTGTCTTCCACCTGCTGGGACTAAAGGCATGCCCCATCACACCCGGTCTTGAAATTTACTTTAATACATGCTCCCTATCTTCATTAGGACCTGTTACCATCTCCCAGAGTACACACTGAAAATTGCTGCCCCAGACGGTCAATAACAGCCTGAATCCAAAAGCAAAACTTCAATGGCCAGGGATAGGGGGAGGGCAGCAGAAACAGAGGGCTGATACTTTCGCAACCTTAGAGGCCACATTGTAGACACTGTGCTCAGGTGAGCAAAGCCGCATTCCACATGCCAAATCAGAAAACTGCTGGCCAGTGCAGAGACAAATACAGGAAAATGTTGGCAATTAACTACAGCACTTAACTACAGGGTGACCTTAATAAACCCATAACATAATAATACAGCTCTAGCTCATAATGCATTGACTAACATGATAACCTAGGAGTGAAGGCAGCATGACACCATATATGTAACCTTTAATGATGGAATAACTATTCAAGCAGAAGAAACTTATTACATTAACTTACAAAAATAGGTGGTTAAAAACGCAGCACAGAACTGTGGAAACGGGCAGCAGACCCCAATCTTAGTCAAATAATTATTGGCAGCTGAGTACTGCTGGGTGAAGAAAAGCTGATCTTAAAGGAGGGACTCTAAATGGGGTGCCTAGACCCCAGTAGATGAACTTGCACTGAGGGACATCTGGGGACACTAACTTGACACAATAGGTCTTAACACAAATGATAGAATGCATGAATTGCAGTGGTGGGGAGGGGCACTCTGGGAAGATGGCAGTGGGTAAGGGGTAAAAAGATGATTAAGATGTTCTGTATGAAATACAGAAAAATTCCATAAAAAATGTACGGAAAAATTGATGATCTTTCCTAATCTCAGAACTTTTAGCAAGTGACTTTCATGAAAAGTCTAACCAACTTCTAAACACCACGATCACTTTTAGAGCTTCATGATAGGATGGAAACCAAGAGGGGTGAGTGATGCAGGGGAAGTCTGGGGAATGAATGGAGTGAGGCTCTAAGTGGCAGAGTGAGTCAGTATGGGCTTTCACTTGAGTTCTGAGTGTGGATGTGATGCTTCACGAGTCCATGTGCTTGTGAGGGATTCAGAAAGCTTGAGCTTGAATCCCACTGATCTATGGAATTAGAAAACCACAGACACAGAAGAGTGGTGTTTTGAATATATGGCCATGAACATGTATATGTGCCTGTGTGTGCACATAAATGTGTGAGAAGAGTGTGAGGGGCCATACATACACAAAGTGGGCAAAATGAAATAAAGCCTTGTTAGCAAATTGGGCCTGTGGCCTGTTGTATTAGTTAGTTTTCTGTTGCTGTGCTAAAACACCATGACCAATCCAACCTTTAGAAGGAAGAGCTTGTTTGAGCTTACAGCTCCAGTGGTAAGGGTTGGTGGGGGACGCATGGCAACACAGAGCAGGAAGAGTGATCACATTGATTGCATCTTCAAGAAGGCACAGAAACCAGAGCTTGATTGAAAATCTGGTAAGGCTTAAGCATGCTTCCTCCAGCATGGCCACACCTCCTAAAATGTCCCCAAACAGCAACCACCAACTGGGGACAAAAATGCTCAAATACTTGGAGCCTATGGGAGACATTCTCATTCAGACTGCCACACCTGCATTCAGCTATAACTTGGTCTTGCTACATTTGGGCTCATTTTATATTTTTCAGAAATATAAGTTAAATTCAAGTTACAGAGTTATAGAGAATTTGGACTAGTTTTGGTAATGAAAGGAGAGTGTTTGAAGGTTCTTAAGTAAGAAGATATAAAATGTGGTGCCTTAGGAAGACACACTGAGTGGCACCTTGCGGGATCTCTGAAAGAGCGAGAAGACTGAGGGCTCTAGAGCCAGCAAGGCCAGCAGTGCAGCTGGGAACGTCTAGGTTCTTAAAGTAGTGAACAGAACTCAAAGGGAGGATTTGGAGAGTACTGTGAGAAGGGGAGGCTGCTTTTGAAGAATGAAGCTCCACAGAAGCCTCAGTTCAGAGGTAGAAACAAAATTTTATACGTATAGCACATTAATTTTGTCAACATACTAAATAGTGACACTATCGGTATAAACAAATCCATTGTTTAATATTTCAATATTTGCTCAAATTCTTTTCACAAAAGCTTTGTAGCAGAAGAGCATTATTTTTGCACCAATTCTGTATTAACAGAACAAAGCTTGTCCTGAGAAGTGAACAGCGTTCTGTTCTTGATATCCTGCTTTTATTGTTGCTATCATCAATTTTAACTTCCTAGTAGCAATTATTTTCTCCTATTTGTACAGACAGCAAAGAGAAAAGCCTGAATTATCTTTTGAACACTGCATATCTCTCTTTCCTTCTCTGACCCTTCTCCATCATGACCAGTGAGCTCTGGGAGATCCACCTATTAGTGATATCAGGGGTTAACAAGGGTTCTGGCAGGAGACTAAGACCAGTTCTGCACATCTTCCCCAAAGTCTGCTTTCTGTAACACAGTTAGTTAATAATTGGCCATGGTAGGAAAATTCTCACCATGAGAAACTAGACAGGGTTGGGTCCAGACACTTAATCCTATGCATCCCTCTGTTGGGACATCTGGGCTGGCTCAGTTTCTCATCCCAAGGTGAATGTAGGGGGCTCTTTCCATTGAGGGAGCGCTCCAGGTTTCTGTAACCACTCTTCTCCCACCCCCTCCAAGCTTAGAGGGGATCAGGGCTTCAAGGCCTGCTCATCTGCTATTTGATCACCTAGCTGTGATCTTTAACCTGCATCTCTTAATATGGGAGCCTCCAGCTACATATGGCTACTGATTATTGTGATGGGACTGGGGAGCTGAATTTTTAACTTATTTAGCTAAGATTAATTAATTTAAATTAAAAACAAACATGCTATTGTTTTTCAAAAACTGTATGCCGTTTTCCCATTAAACATGACTTTGTTGTTTTGGCAGGACTACCTTGTACTTCAAGATTTATTATCTGAACAGAGATTGTAAATGTAAAATTAAAATACATACCAGATTTCAGAAAGTTAATGTGGGCAAAATGAAAAACATCTTACTAATAACTTGTAATATTTACTTTCTCTTCAAGTGATATTTTGGTCATGTTGGGTTAAGCTAGCTCTATTATTAAGATTAACATTACATGTATCTTTAGGCTAGATAAATTTAAATTACTATGTGCTTCCCACTATAGCTCTACATTTTACCCAAGCTCTGTAGGTAGCTTTTTATAACACTTTAAAAAATTTCCCTCTAATACACAGCTGTAACATTCCATCAATATTTTTCTGAGACCCTAATGATACCACACCAAAAATCCCTGACCAAAAACCAAAACCAAAAATGCTCGACAACCAAAAGAACCTCCTGAAACAAAATAATCTACTGGGACTAACTCATTTTATTTATTTCTTGTGAGCTAATACACTCTGCTTTTAAAAAGAAGTAGGCTTATTCTTCAGGATTCTTATTCGGTGGGTACGATTAGCTCAGGAATACTTGGTTTATGATGATATTTCCTAAACAATTGATGGATTTTTATATGTGATTTAATAGGGTATTCTTAAATATTTCTAGATTGGAAGGAAATATCAGCATAGTTAAGTAGCTAGCATATGCTAGATAAATTTTGAATATCCTACTCAACTTTCTCAGTAATCCTGGGCCGGAGGGGGGTGGGATATTGTGAGACACTTTCATTTAACAAACCAGGAAACTGAGGTATAGAGAAATTACTTGACGTAAGTCACACAGCTGGTAAACATAGACGCCAAAATCAAAACCATGCTTGCTCAGTTTCATTCTCCATGACCCTTTTGGCACACCATACAATAAATAGCCTCACTCCAAGGCATTTTAGACAAAATTTATGGAGAGAGCTGTCAAATTTATTGGATTTTCATTCTAAAACTTTTCTTGAAGAGTAGGTGGTCTTCAACATGCCTGTTCCCTCCTACACCACTGCCTCAAACTACATTCCATTTCTTCCTTGGCTCCAGGCGTAACCACTTTGAAACAGACCTAGAAAAGACCACACTTCCATTAGAAGTTGCTTCCAGGGTGGCTTTGTCAGGTCAGTTCCAGGAAGAGAGGCAGAGGCTGGCTGGAATCTGTCCAGCAGCTTCAACAAGCTCTCTGTGACAGAGCTAGCCCCAAACCCAGCTGCAGTCTTACCCAATCTCACCTTGTATCTTCAAACCCACTAGACAGTCTTGCTTCACTTTTAAGTCACTGGTCAAAGATGAAAACAGTAGCTCAAAGATGTAAACAGGACCCAAGGCACAAATGTGATGGAGACCCTAGACCTGGGTGTTAAAGATGTCACAGTGTTCCTTATATTCTTGTTTTTCTTCTACATGTAATTCGATCCTCCTGAATTTGACTCTGATTTACCACCAGTGTGGTTCTTCACGGGAGTTAAAAAATGATGTTTACACATATGTTAGCATTCTTTGCACTGAACTTCATGTATCCCTTGCTGAAATGAGTGGGTAATAAAGTATTTTTAAAATTCAGGTAGGCTCTGCATGTGAATCCATGTTAATTCTGGGCTATATGTGGCTGTGTGACATTAAAGACTAAAAGAGCGACAAGCACCTTCGGGGCATTGCAAAATTGGCCATGGCTTTGCAATTCTTATTCATTACAAGGGATCCTTTGACACGTAATGAACACTGACTGTTTAACTGAATATAACAAAGCAAGATGTGCTTCTTAGTTTATACATATTTATATTTTCCTTCTAATATAATTTTTCCTATCTTACTACCTAGATAGTCTCTCTTTAGAATGCTGCTGAAATTGAAAACAGAGGCAATATTACCTACAGTTTAAAAACAAAATTGAAAATCAGGTTGATTTGAGTTTGGCTGTATGACTTTGACTACTTTCTTTTCTCTCTTTGCCGCCTATATGTCATCTTCAAGAAGCTAGCCACTTTTTGTCAGCTAGAAATTTTCAAGTACAAGAAATATTCACTCTTAAGTAATTAATATTTTTAATTAATTAACTTAATTTATGTATATGAGTGTTACGCTTGCATGTATGTAAGTGCACCCGTGTTGTACAGTGTTTTGGAAGACAGAAGAGAGGATCAGATCCTCTGGAACTGGAGTTAGGAATGGCTGTTAGTCACCATGTGGGTGCTAGGATTCGAACTGGGTCTTCTGCAAGAGCAGCCAGTGCTCTTAACTGCCGAGCTATCTCTCCAGTTCCATGATTAATATATTTTAAAAAGGAATTGGTTGTATGGATATGAAGCAAAAACAGGATAAAATCAGATAAAAGACTGAACTTGGCTTCAGAAAGATATGACTCCAAGGAGCTCTGGGATAACAGATCAGAAGCAGGTTGGCATTACTTGGGAGCACACCCAATTGCAAGCCCGCCTCTTCACTCAAGAGGCAGACTCTAGAGAGAGCCCTAGCGGCTAGTTTGTGTACTATGTGCTACTCTTTGACAGGAGAAGGCAGGAAAAAACTGGATGTCCCTCTGACAGTGACATCAGATTTCAGTCAAGGATGGGAGCCAAACTGTAGAATAAAGTATCAGGTAATATAATCAAAAAAGGAACTCTGGACAAACAAAACAAACAAGTGTTATCCAGAGTCCTGACTGATAGTCATTATGATGTTCAAATGAGATAATTGCCAGGGGTACACACAGTCAAAGTTACTGAGAAAGAAAAATTTAAAATATATTAGAAAGATCTCTATGCTGGGCGTGGTGGCATACACCTTTAATTCCAGCCTTCGTGAGGCAGTCAGGTGGATCTCTGTGAGATTGAGGCCACCCTGGTTCACTGACTTCCAGGTGGGCTGTGACTAGGGAGACCCTGTTGAAAAACAATTTTAACCCCTCCCTCCCAAATATATTAGAAAGAGCTCCTAATTCCACTTATTCTTCTCTGACTATATGCTCAAAGAGTTTATTCTGTACCCATATACGTGAATATGATTGAAAATGTATATTTTCAGAGAACTTTCTTAGATTTCTTCAAAAGTTCCTAACAGAGCATTGTAACTATTTGATAAGTAGGTGGAGGTATGTAGAAAACAAAATGAGTAATAATTATGTCCCACATAGTTAGCATGCAGTTATTTAATTAAAAAATCTGTCTTTCCTATTTCAAACATAAGTCAACAATAAATCTCACAACATCTATTTTAGTTATGACAAATTATAGTCAGATGTGGTCATCATTATGTCTAAATATGGGATAAAGGATTTAATTTTAGAGTAGGAATGAAATATACTCTTGATTTTATACATGAGAATCTGAGAACAATATTTTGAGAGCTAACAGTTATGTGATATAAATCCCCTTACCACAAGAATAATAAAGAACCTTTAAAGGAGGGATGCTGATTCTCAGTGATGGTTTTAGACGCCTTAGATCTCCCTATTTAGAATGTACCAGCTGCTTCAAATTAGGAAGACTGTAGACTCTTTTGCTATGAGTCAATTGACAATAATGATGATGATGATGATGATGATGTGTGTGTGTGAATAATTCGATTGAGTTTTATAAATATAGAAAATCTAGAATACTTTCAGAAACCATTAGCTTATAGAGGGATACTTTCTATGGTAAACTTGTTCCACACTAAGATTACCAATCTATTTTGAAAATTATGATCCTATAAAGAATAGTAAGAAACAAACTATTAAGTGCTTGATCTGAACTCCATGACACCAGGAAATTAAAAAGAACTATTTAAAAATATTTTCTGCTTTCACTTCACTTTGGACTGTGTCTTTCATTAAAACTAAACACGTAGCCCTGCCAAAGCAAGGTCTCAGTTAAAGTAAAAATCAAAGTTATCCTCCCCCTCAGAGATCTCTGGTGAAATACAAATTAAAACACACATATCTAGAGATTCTAAACCAGCATCCACTAAGGAGAGAGAACATGTGACATTTGTTTCCTAGGTCTGGGGTACCTCACTCAGGATGATTGTTTCAAGTTCCATCCATTTGCTTCCTAATTTCATAATTTTGTTTCTTAACAGCTGAATAATATTCCATTGTACAAATGTAACATATTTTCATTATCCATTCATCAATTTATGCACATCTAGGCTGTTTCCATTTCCTGGAAATGGAGCACTGTAAATAGAACAGGAACTGTGTGACACTATTCCTGGGGAAACATAAACCGATATTTACTCACCTCTGATAGCAAATCATAGACAGACCAAAGTAAGGACATCTCCAAAATCCTACTTTGTGGACCAATGGGTTTTGCAGAGGTTACTTAAAAGAATATGGGTGAGGGGGTCACTTACAGGAGCAGAAATGAGTCAAAGACAGCTGTGTTATAAAAGTCCTCGCTCGTATAAGTGAAAGGCAGGAAACCTAAAGTTCATTGTGCAACCTTCAGGTAACTTAACAGGCTAGAGAGTGTCCTTTCTAGGCAGCTAAGTTAGTCTGAGCCTCTTCCAGGCAGCTCAAGTTTCTTCTTCTTCCAGGGATTTCAGCTTCTGTCTCTCAGAGGTCCTTAGTGTTTCTTTATGCTTGGGGAGGAGGGGGCAAATGAATCTGGTCAATGTCAGACTTCCTTAAGCTATTGAGTTGTTTACTTCCTGGGTTTAATAAACTTCCCTGCAAGATGGAATGTTCCATCTCCCCTTTAGACATCAAGTTGTTTACCTCCCTTTAGAACATCCCTTTTTTTTACTTCTCTTTAGACATGTTCTGCTAACTCCCTTTAGACAGCCTGTTGTTTACCTCTTTTTAACATCCAGCATTTTAACACTCTTCCTTCCAAAATGGAGTGTTTTTATCCTACAGGAAATTGCCATAAAACAGCAATGAACATGGATGAGCATGTACTTCTTTAATAGAATACAGAGTCCTTTGGGTATTTGCAGGGGGCTGGATCATGAGGCAGATCAATTTCTAGCTTTTTGAGGAGCCTCCACATTGATTTCCATAGTGGCTGCACCAGTTTGCACTCACACCAATAGAGTTTTTCCCTTTCCCCACATCCTCACCAGCATTTGTCATCATTTGTTTTGTGGACCTTAGCCCATTCTGACTAGGGCAAGATGAAATCTAAAAATAATTTTAATTTGGATTTTCCTGATGGCTAAAGCTGTTTAACATTTTAAAAAGTATTTTTCAGTCATTTATATTTCATCTTTTGACAACTCTCTGATTTAGTTCCTTGCACCAATTATTAATTGGGTGGTTTGATTTTTTTGATATTTAGTTTTTTGAGTTCTTTGTATATTATAGATATGAACCTACTGTTGAATGTATAACATTTAAAGATCCTTTTTTCCCCATTATGGAGACTGTCTTTTCACTTAAATGATGATGTCCTTTCTTATACTGAATCTTTTTAGTTTCATAAGGTCTTGTTTATCAACTAGTGTTATCGAGATCATGTTCAAAACATTCTTTCCTATGCCTATAAGTTCTATATATTCCCTACTTTACCTTATTTCAGACTCATGGCATCAGATCTTATGTTGAGGTCATTGATACATTTGGAGTTGAGTTTGTGCAATGTGATAGTTTCATTCTTCTACATGACCAGCACCATTTGTTGAACATGATGTCTTTTCTCCAATGTGTATTTTGGCCTCTGTTTTACAAATAAGGTCATTGTAAGTGTGTGGACTTAAATATGGATTCTTAATTCTATTCCACTGACCAATATGTCTGTTTTTATGCCAGTACCATGATGTTTTTCATTGCTATAGTTCTGTAGAATAATTTGAAATCTGGAATGGTGATAGTGGATATTGCATTGAATTCATAGATTGTTTTTGGTAGGATGACCATTTCCACAATATTAATCCTATTGATCCATGATCAAGATATGTCTTTCTATCTTCTGGTTTCTTCTTCAGTTTCTTTAGTCAATGTCTTACAGTTTATATTTCCTTGTTTAGACTTATTCGAAGATATTTTTGACACTATCATGAATGGAATTGTTTCCCTGGCTTCTTTTTCAGTAAGTTTGTATTGGTATATAGAAAGCCTACTGATTGTTTTGTGTGCTAATTTTGTACCCTGGTATGTTGCTGACTGTGTTAATCAGCTATTGGAGTTTTCTGGTGGAGACTTTTGGGTCTTTCATATATAGAATCATATTATCGGTAAATAAGGTACTTTGATTTCTTCCTTTCCTGTTTACATCTACTTGACCTCCTTCACTTGTTTTACCGTTTTAACTAAAACTTCAAGCACTATGTTGGACAAAAAATGGAGCGTGGACATCCTTGTCTTGTTAGTGAAGTGGAAATACATTTGAGTTTTTCCTCTGGTAAGTGAGTTGATGTCTGTGAGCTTGCTGTATATTGCCTTTATTATGTTGAAATATGTCCCCTGTATCCTTAGATTTTCCGTGACTTTTATCATAAAGGAGTGTTGGATTTTGTCAAAGACTTCATCTAATGAGATGATCATGTGTTTTTTGTCCTTGAGCCTGTTTATGTGGTAGATTACATTTATTGATTTATATTTGTTAACCCATTCTTGGAGCTCTAGGATGAAACCAGCTTGATCATAATGGATAATATTTTTGACATGCTCTTTCATTTGGTTTTCAAGTATTTTATTTAGAAATTTTTGGTCTATGTTTATCAGAGAGATTGACCTATAATTTTGGTTTTTAGTTGGGTCTTTGTTTTTTATGGAATTTCTGGGTTCATAAAAAATTTAGAAGTATTCCTTTCTTTTCTATTTTATGAAATAACCTGAGGAATGCTGGTATTTGGTCTTCTATGAGGGTATAGTATAATCTCCACCTTGTTTTGGGCTTTTTTATTTGGGAGATTTTTAAATTATTGTGTCTATCTCATCAGTTGTTATAAATTTATTTAAATTGTTTACTTTGGGGCTGGAGAGGTGGCTCAGCAGTTAAAAGCACTGACTATTCTTGAATAAGATCTGGGTTTGAATCCCAGCACCCACATGGCAGCCAACAACTGTCTTATCACTCCAGTTCTAGGGGATCTTATGACACCTCTTCTGTGCCCCATGGGCACTTCACAGCATGTGTGCACTTACACACATGCAAGAATAACACTCATACTCATAAAAAACAAATACATAAAAGTTAAAAAACAAAATACTTTACTTCATCTTGGTTTAATTTTGGTAGGTAAAACTTATATAGAAAGTTATGTTTCTTTTAGAGTTTCCAGTTAAGTGGAATATAGGTTTTTTTCAAGTATGTTCTTGTGACTCTCTGAATATCTGGGTATCTATTGTAATGTTTTCCTTTTCATCTCTGATTTTATTCATTTTAGTCTTTTTCTTTTTGTTAAACTGGTTAAATATGTGTCAAGTTTGTTAATCTTTTCAAAGAACTATTAATTTTATTGAATTTTTTGAACTTTTTATTTCTATCTCATATATTTCAACAATTATTTTGATTATATCTTCCCATCTAATCTTTTTGGGTGTTGTTTGTTCTTGTCTTTCCAAGACCCTTGGGTGTACCATTAAATTATTAATACTGATTTAGGCACCTAGTGCTATAAATTTTCCTCTTAGGTCTGCTGTCATTGTGTCTCAGAGATTTTGGTATGCTGTGTTTTCATTTTCATTCTAGTCTAGGAATTTTTCATTTCCTTCTTCATTTCCCCCTTGACTCACTTTTCATTCAGTAGTGTGTTGTTTAGTGTACACGAATTTGAGTATTTTTTCACATTTCTATTGCTGATATCCAGCCTTATTCCTCTGTGGTCAGATATTGTATGGGATGTAATTTCTATTTTCCTAAGTTTGTTGAGACTTGCTTCGTATCCCAATATGTGGATGATTTTGGAGAATTTTCCATGGACTGCTGAGAAGAAAGTGTATTCTTTAATGTTTGAGTGAAATGTTCTGTAAATGTCTGTTAGGTCCATTTGATTTAAGATATCATTTAACTCCAGGGTTTCCCTATTTAGTTTTTGTTAGATGACCTATCTGTTGGTGAGAGTTGGGTATTTAAGTCAATCACTATTGCTGTGTTGGAGTTAATCTATGATTTTATATGTAAGACTGCTTTTCTATGAAATTGGGTGCCCCTGTATTTGGTGTGTATCTATTTAGAATTGGTGAATTTTTCCATTAATGAGTATGAAATGCCCTTCTCTATGTATTTTGACTAGTTTTAGTTTGAAGACTACTTTGTCAGATATTAGAATAGCTATGCCTCCTTGTTTCCAAGTTTTTATTTGCTTAGAATATCTTTTCCTACCTTATACCCTAACATGGTATCTATCCCTGATGCTGAAATATGTGTCTTGGAGGCAGCACAAAGATGGATTCTGTTTTCTAACTCAGTCAGTTAGTCTGTGTCTTTTTATTAGGGAATTGAGACCATTAATATTGAGAATTATTGTTGACCAATTTTTACTAGTTCCTTTTACATTATTGTGACATTGTTTTCCTAGACCTCTTTTAGTTAACTCTTCTGGGATTATTTTCCCTCATGTTCTCTTTCATGTGTTTCTACAGACCAAAGTATTCCTTCTAGTGTCACCTGTAGTGTTGGCTCAGTAGACATATGCCCTAAACCTGTTTATCATGAAAAATGTTTTACTTTCTTCTTCAAATACATCTGATAGTTTTGCTGAATTTAGTAGTCTGGGCTGACACCCGTGTTCTTTCATGATTTGTAGGACATTGTTCCAAGCCCTTCCAGCTTTCATGGTCTCCACTGAACAACCAGCTGTTATCTGACCATCCTGCCTATCATGATTCGATCTTCCTCTCTCTTGGCTTTCAATATCTTTCTTTGTTTTGTACTTTAGTGCTTTGACTATTATATGATGTGGAGCTTCTTTTCTGGTCCCATACTTGGTGTTCTGTGTGCTTCTTGCACCTTGATAGGCATATTATTCCTTAGATTTGACAAATTTTCTTCTACAATGTTGTTAGAAATATTTTCTGTGCCTTTGATCTGGCTTTCTTCTTCCTCTATAATTCACAGGTTTGCTTTTCGTAGTGTTCCAGAGATCCTTCATGTTTTGTTCCTATGTTATTTTAGATTCCTCTATCTTGATTTGAGATCTGATATTCTTTCCCACTGAATCCAATCTATTGGTGAGGCTTTCCTCTGAGTTTTTTCTGACTTCCTGTTTTTCATTTTGAGTTTTATTTCAGTTTGGCTTTTCTTCCTAGATTGTATTCTCTTTATTGAATTATAATTTTGTGTCTTGTATTTTATTTATTTATTTATTTATTTATTTATTTATTTTTGGTCTTTTTGAGATAGGGTCTCCTTGTAGCCCCAGCTGTCCTAGAACTCACTATGTGGACCAGGCTGGCCTTGAACTCACAGAGATCTGCCCGCCTATCTTTCAACTGCTTGTATTTTGTGGTCTTCATTCAGTCTTTTATTCATATTCTCTTTAACTTCTTTTAATATATTTATAATTGTTGTTTTGAAATCATTGTCTTATGCATCAGCTAGGTTGCCTTTATCAGGAAACATTACAATGGGGTTTCTAATTTCTGAAGGAGATATATTATCTTAGTTATTCAAGTTGTTTGTACTTTTGTATGGGACCTAAGCATCTAGAGTTTATTGATATGTTTCTTGGTATGGATATCTGATTTTGCCTTTATTGAGTGGGTATTTTGATCTTTGTTTGCTGTTATGTTGTGGCCCAGCTTAGTGGTGCTTAGTGTTCAACTTTGGGGCCACTCTATGTTGATGCATATGTGGGAGTGTAAAACGTGGCCTCAGTTTGGCTAGAGATAGGTGCAACCTTTGAGCCTGAGGTTCCAGAACAGATTCTATATGGTCCCAGAGTGGCAGAATGGGCAGTGTGTGGCTGTTAGGTGAACAGGAAGATAGACAGGTCAGTGTTGATTTTTTTTCTTGGCAGAATGGGGATAATTCTAGTTGGGTTGTAACCAAGAAAATGTGCAGTTGTATCACTTGACTGAGTCTGTCTGGGCTGATGCACAGACTGCACAACCCCAGTTGTTCCTGAAAGGGTGGGGATAGCAGGAAGAGCAAGCAAAATTCTGTAGACCTGACCACACTGGACTATTGCAAAGGTGGCACAACCTGACCTAGGCCTGGGAGTCTCGGACAGTGGGGAGGGCCTGCTGGAGACAGGAAATTTACCTATCTAGTGGGCACATGATGGTGGTGCATAGGGATGGATGGGGATGTGCAACCCAAGTTAGGCCTGGGAACTTGGAAGGCAGACAGGTGTTACTGAAGCCAGAGAACTCATCATTTGTTAATCTTGAGTTAGGATTTAGATCGAATTGTTTTTGGACATGTAGATCCAACTTATTGAATGTTCCGTGCTTCATCAATGAATCTCTCTTTTTTTTTCTGGTCTTTTTGAGACAGGGTCTCCCTGTAGCCCCAGCTGTCCTGGAACTCACTATGTACACCAGACTGGACTTGAACTCAGAGATTCATCTGCCTCTGCCTCCGCAGTGCTGGGATTAAAGGCGTGTGCCACCACACCTGGCCATCAATGAATCTTTTAAAATGAGTACTCTAAAATGATGCCGTGTTCTTTCCTTCTCTCTGTGACAGTACACCCCAGTTCCTTGCTTTATGTCATCTGGAATATCCTCATTGAAGCACTTTTAACTTTTTATAGTTAGGTCTCAGCGCCTTCATGTGCTGAGAGTCAATGCAAAGAGTGGATTTATTTTACATATATTTGTGAAACAGTAGAATTGTCATTCCACCGGTCAAATTATTTACATTCATGATTATCATATTAATTAGTGAGCAATAGATGAATTGAAATAAGTAAAACGTTTTCCATCTTTGTTATATATTATACCCAACATCAGGAGTCTGGCTTATCAGAATTTAATTCTGTTCTGTTTTCTTAGAAGCCCTGGAAATGAAACAATGAATCGTCACAAGCATTTAGTCAGCAAACTGGATGGGAACAGTAACCTTTGCAATCAGATTCTGAATCTTCCTTCTCTGCTACCCTTTCCCTTCATTTCTTTCCTCCCTTAAATTTCCTTTCTCCCTCCCTGTCTCTACATCCCTTCCTGTATCCTTCCTTCTTTCTACAAATAAATGCTTGAGAATAAAATATTGAGCAAATAGATGCATCTTTGCTCTAACAGAGAAACTAGCCTATTGAAAGAGGAAGAAAATAGACAAGAATGGAAATGAGATAATCACGTATTAGATTTAGTGCCATTTCACTTTTCTTCGGTCAATGCCATGCGTTGAAACACCCCTTAGTTTGGGATATTAGTCCTATCTGTCATAACAGAATTACAAATACATCATTAAAGTGATGTTAATTGAATTCACTGACAACCTCTTATAAATTCATCCAATACCCTAACATCGAGGAATTGTCCTAGGGACTGCTATAACCCAGTGATCTAAATTTCATAGTTTCTGATATTCTGATATTGAACTTATAGTTTAGTTGGAGGGATCATATAAGCAGATATGTGTTAAATAAGCATCACATAAGGAAGATGAAATAAGAATGGTTCCATGGGCTGGAGAGATGGCTCAGCGGTTAAGAACACTGGTTGTTCTTGCAGAAGACCCAAGTTTGAATCCCAGCACCCACATGGGAGCTAACAACTGTCCATAACTCCAGTCCCAGGGGATCCAACAGCCTCTTCTGACCTCCACAGGCATTGCATGACACTGGTGCACTTACCCACCTACATGTAGGCAATACATGCATACACATAAAATAAAAATAATAAAATTAAAAAAGAATGGTTCCTAAGAAGGAAAAATCTCTCTTCTCCAATGTGATCATAAAAAATGTCATTGAGCAATAGCTGAAAGATAGGCTTCATAGCAAACCTTAAAAGAGGGAGGGTTTCAAATAGTCAAAGACCACCATGGAGGAGGGAAAGGAGGGTGATGGGTCAGAGGAACTGGACATGGAGAGGGTGGGAACAGAATGCTAGACATGAAAGTTACAAAGGGAGAAACTAAAATACATAGGAATTCATGCACAGGAATGCACTTGGAATGCCTTGTTTAGACTTAGACCCGGCCAGAGGAAATAAAGGTACAGGTTTTTAAATGTTTTCATTTTTGTGGTTGCTTATAAAAATCTTAGACTGGGGCCTGGAGAGATGACTCAACAGTTAAGAGCACTGTTTGTTCTTTCAGAAGACCTGGGTTCATATCCCATTATACACGTGGTGGCTAACGACGTTCCCTAACTCCAGTTCCAGGGGATCCGACAACCTCTTCTGTCCTCCATGGGCACTGCATGACACGGGTGCACTTACACACATGCAGACAATACAGTCATACACAGAAAAAAATAAAAACCAAACAAATTTTAAAAATCTTAGACTGAAGAATTGGCAAACTGTGGTGATTTATAGGAAAAACATATGCTTCTCAAATATTGGCTAGAAACAATATTTACATAATGTGTCAACATGAAATCAGAAGAGTTTAACTGTTAATTCATTTTCCCCTTTAATTTAGACAGTTTCTCTGGGTATCCCTAAAGCACAATTTTGCTTTATTGTTTTTTCTTGTTTTTCTTATGTAGATTTACCTCTGGTAATTACATAGAGGCAATCAACACTTCAAATAATTCTTAAAGAACTCTTACAATATCCCTATACTCATGATAGGGTTAAACCTGATAAGTCCTTTGGAAATTGAAACTATCACAGCAGGAAATGCATATAACACAGCTAGCCTCCTAAACATCATAGATTGGCTACACAGTGCACCAAAGCCGGAGCACCTTTTCCTTCCCTGGGGATCACGTGGGTGGAATGCTGCTGCTGATCCCCGCTGCCCAGCGCTGGGAGAGCCTATCATGCCACAGATGACTGACCCAGGAAAACACACTTCAAAGTGTGCCTTCTACTGAATGTGCTATGGTGCCAAAGGTGCTTTGTACCATTTTAAATTTGCAAAGCGGGCGAGTCAAATCAGCATAAGTAGGGCACATGTTACAAATGCTGCCTGGACAAAGTTATGAGGAAGTTCTTTGTTGTTGTTCTTTCTACTCAACTGGTCAGCAGGTTCAAAGTTGGAGTCCCTATTTCCTTTTTTATTTTTATTATTTTTATATTATGTGTATGAGTGTATTGCCTGCGTGTGTATAAGTGCACCTGTGTTGTGTTGCCGAGGTTAGAAGATGGTGTGGGATCCCCTGGAACTGGAGTTTCAGACAGTCGATAGCTGCTATGTGGGTGCTGAGAATCGAACCTCGGTCCTCTGCAAGAGCAGCCAGTGCTCTTAACCCCTGAGCCAACTCTCCAGCTCCCTGGAATACTATTTCTATTGAATGCTTGTTCATGTCATGTCACCTGCCCTTTTTGAGTGGGAGACAATAATAATTCTTGTTTCATGCCATTGTTGTAAGGATAAAATGAGATCATTTGTACTCCCAATGAGCATTTGTCTTTTAAGTTGAAGTTAATAACATGCATGCTTTGGAATCTGCTGAGTGTCAGTGTTGGGAGCGAAACAAAGCATAATGAGCAAGGTAGACACGTCTAACTCTACAGACTTTCTTTCTGCCTCTTGTAGCATCCTTGATGGGAGAAACTTTCTGTAATGCAGATTGGGCAATCAATAACCACAATACATACACCAGGATGAAACTTTATGAGGAGGCTTTGTGGAGGAATAATTTAAGGCTTGTAGTAACCTGTTAAAAATGACCACTGTTATGAACTGTCTCCCTGTGGATCTATGGGATTGTACACAAGCCTTATGCTGTTAAATGTTAAGGCCGAAGACACAAACACCTGGATACTGCGATGTCTGAGAGAAGAAAGTTGCATTTCTGCAGGAGTGCAGTGAGCTTGAGGAGTGTGTAGTGAGGCTGACATCTGCATGTGCACTGCACACTTCGAGATCCTGAGCACGTGTAGGCCCTCATGGTTTTGGCTACAGTCAGCAATGCTGTCCAGCAGTGATGTGGGGTTCCTTTTAGGATGACTTGTGGGTGTGTAATTTACCATGGAGTGGCCTATTTATGGCACACAGGAGGATACCTTGCTGTTTCCCCCCCACAGTTATTAAATCTTAGTAGCAGTTAGAATCCAGGATACAGAAAGGCTCTGTGCAAGCTGCTGGGGAGGGGAGGGGGGCTTCCTACATCCTTCCTGTCTGAAAAAAGTGAGATTAACTAGCCTGATTAGAACTCTGGGAATGGAAAGAATGTGTGTTTTGAATAAAATGAATTTGCCTTCTAATTTAGCTTTTTACTCAGCAGACCTAACAATATGTACCTTGTATGGTCACTTTGTGTATTAAATGAAATAATGGATACAAATACATATAATATAATGCCCCACACCTATTGGATGGTCACATTCCTTACCCTCAGATATTTCATCCTTTCTTCACCCATGGAGATGTCAACAACAACAAGAAAATCAGAGATTTATAGATTCTACAATGTGGAAGACTGATGGTAATTCATTTCATAACTTCTCATTTAGTGGTAAGTGCAGGAAATAAAAATTAACTACTGTTGTCATAAATTTGCATATATTGTGATTTTATTATTTACATTAGTAAGAATCCTGTCTGGGGGCTATTATCACAAATATTTTGAAGATGAGAATTACAATAAAGAAGCAATGAACATCAAAGTTCTTTATAACCAGGACCCTTGCTCTGCAAGAAATAAGGCCTGTTTTAGAACTCTTATACTTTAATGGTAATATACTTTGCACTTAATAGACAAGAAAGATTGGGATTTTTTGTTTGCTTGTTTTTGCTTGAGTGTTTTATTGCTAAAACTAGAAAGATAATGGCATCTAGAGAGTTTACTTCTTTAATCAAATCACTCATCAAGAAATGTGGTAGTAAAGATTTGTCTAGGTGATGTGATAAAGAAGCAAGGGTTTCCTCTGTAATTTGTGAATCACTTTGGAAAATGTATTTCTGTGCATTGATCTGTCTGTTTGTGTGAAGCCGTGGGTACAAAGGAAGGGAAGAAGGGGAAGCGGGACTTCTGTTTCAAGTGTGATACATTTGTCTAAACTATCCTTGAAGTAATCAAATTCCATTTCAACAATTGCACTGTATATTAGGGCCAGGTGTGGTGGTGCCTGCCTTTAATCCCAGCACTTGGGAGAGAGGCAGAGGCAGGCACTTCTCTGTGAGATTGAGGCCAGCCTGGTCTACATAGCAAGTTCCAGACCAACCTGGACTATAGGGGGACTTTGCCTCAGAAAACAAAAATACACAAAAAGTTACTTGAGAAAAAATTTTCATAGCATCGCCAGGCTGTAGTTTCTTCTTATCTGGACTAATTTATTAACTTGTTTAACAGATAAATTGGTGCTTCATGACAACACATTACGAGTAAAGAAAGCAGTGTCAGGTTACTACATCTGGAATATTTTCAGTGGTGGAAAATAAAATAATGAGGATGCCAACTGGGCCACCCACTGCAAAATGTGGGTGAGCAAATGAGCCGGCAGAACCTCTAATGAGTATTTACTCCAAGGGACTCTGCACGTAAACTACTTCCAGACTGATGCAGAGCCAAGCTCAGAGGACTGAGGCTGTCAGTGGCTTTTGTTGATCTGTAGCCAAGGCATCTAGGAACACAGGAGGGGGTCTCTTATTTAGGATATCAAGAATATTGCTTTCAGACAAGAAGAATTCAAAGAATGGATCAAAGAATGCAATAAAAATAGATGGATGGCAGTAGAAATATGTAGTAATAGCATCATTCATACTCCGGATGTAGGGTTATTTCTTTTAGTTAAGGTACTATTTTTCAGAAGACTTAAAAGCTTCACTTAGTTTATGTGGTCTGGCCTACATTATAGGTAGCTGTGTGCATGTCTTTGGTTTGTGATCCTCAGGATGGAGATTCCTCTTCTCCCTTCAGTCAGTGTACCATTTATTTTTTAGTCCCTTCCCCTTCCAGTACCTGCAGAGCAAAGGTACAAGCTACTTAGTAATTAATCTTGAAATATAATGAAATTAGGTAGCCAACATGACTTCAATAGTAGGACAGTATGAGGAGGAATATAATAGTTTATTTTAGGAGAGGTAGGTATGTAATACAAAGAAAATACATTTGTATAAGGAATAGCTCAGTATCCTTTAGTACAGACATGCTGGGTTTATCTTGACTCATGACCCTGTATAACTCAGACTAATCAAATTCTGCTAGAAATGCAAATGACAGAGTTCATATGAAAAGCCACATTCTTTACACATCCGCCCCTCCCCCAGGACAAACCAAAGCACAAAAATGTTTGCGCACAGTGACACAAGTCAGCGCTACAAGGAATTCTAAGATGGCCACCCAAAACAATGTTTACTTCAGTAAAGCAAAGCAAGGCAAAATCTAATTTGGTGTATTTGAAAAGTTTAAAACATAACAATAGCAGTTGTTTGGTTCTCTTTTCTGTTTCCAAATAGCTGCACTGACATTTTGCAAACTTCACCTCTAGTCCTTCTCAAAGATGTGGTTGATCGCACTTAGTAGCAAGCTTGCTTAAGAAACACCGACAACTGAACTGCAGCCATCATTCTCTTTGGGTACAAGGGAAACAGAGTTTGAGGTGCGGACCTGGTATTTGGGAACTGCACTATCCAGAAGATTTTTTTCCCAGTAGTCTGCAACACCACCATGCTAAGTGCTAACATTCTGTAGGTTGAATGAAGGAAGCCCTTTGCAGATAGAGGATCTCTTATGCTAGGCCACAACAGTAGCAAAAAGGTTGAATTTTAATCAAAACTCATGAGCGACACTGGGCCAATCATGTTAGAGGTCCTATAATAACAAAGGGATTGCCAGTGGAGATCTGTTGATGCCTGTACAGCGTGGAAAGAGAGAAGTCATGTAAGTGTCACAGTAATGGTAATAGTAATAATAGCTGTGGTCAAGTACCTGCTTGCTGCTTGCTGCTAAACTTAGGACTTCATTTATGTTACCCCATCAGATAAAATAATAATGGCAAAATTAGGTGGCCATCACTTGCCTCTAGATGGACTGTACTTGAATACACACACACACACACACACACACACACACACAATCTCCTAAAATGTGTGTTCCCTTTTATATTAATCAACCCTACGTGTCAGAAAATATTTTTAATTTTTTACATTAATTAATCAAGTCTGTCTTCACAATATCCTTGAAAGTAGATGGCCAGACTTTTTTTTTCTGTAAGTAGAAGACTGAAGCTAAATAAATAGTTGAAGATCCTGAATGTCATTAGTGCATCTGGGATTTCGATCCAAGTTCTCTGCTTGAATGCACTGAGGTGTGACCCAAGGTCACGTTGAAGCTGAGCATGGTGGTGCAAGCCTAGCACTTGGGACAGTGAGGCAGGAGGACAGAGTTAGAGGCAGCCTGGACTATGTGTTGAGATCTCCTACTTTTAAAAGCTCATACCTAGGTTTCCACAAAGTTCTGGTCAACTTCCAGAACTCCTGAGGCTGATCTGAAGCCTCCCTCTCTGTTTCTCCACCCACTGACTCGTTCTCCAGGTCTTCAGCCCCTAAAGCAGGGCTCTCACATATTTACCTGGAGGGGAGAATAGAATCATGCAGGTGAGAGGAGTCTCTGACCAATTTGAAGTCCTGGGGACATTTTTGTGCCGGTGAGGGCGGCGTGTCTGCCTTTTGTTCGCCTCTTTCCTTCCCAGCACCAGTCAATTACGAAGTGGTTTTTTTTTTTTTTTTTTTTTTTTTTTTTTTTTTAATTTCTCTCTTTTTTTTTTAAAAAAAAAAAAAAGTTGAAAAGATTAACAATTCAGCCCCTAAAGCAGGGCTCTCACATATTTACCTGGAGGGGAGAATAGAATCATGCAGGTGAGAGGAGTCTCTGACCAATTTGAAGTCCTGGGGACATTTTTGTGCCGGTGAGGGCGGCGTGTCTGCCTTTTGTTCGCCTCTTTCCTTCCCAGCACCAGTCAATTACGAAGTGGTTTTTTTTTTTTTTTTTCTTTTCTCTCGACTCTCTAAATTAGAAAGTAGTAGAATGTATTTCCAACCTGAAGCAATCACTTGAAGTGAATATCAAAGCTTTCAAAGCTTGTATGATTAGAAACCAAGAAAGAAACGGGAGTGAAAGCATGTTGAAGAGGAAAGCATGCTTCTGTCTTGCTTTATACTAACTCTCTGCCCTGATCGCCTCAATTTAATACGGCCCTTGGCTCAAGTTACTTGTTGACTTTCAGAGTGAAATATTGTGTGTAACTCTGAAGTTGAAATGGAACTGACTCTCTGGTAGGAGGGCTGGGAAGGAAGATAGGTGACAGATAAATAAGACAGAGAAGACGAGCACCCCTTGGAGAGTGGTTTACGACCGCGGGGGACCCCAGAAATACAGTCACAGATCAAGAGAAATGGGAGTCCCCTCGATAAGGCCTGTGCTCGGTGAGATGGGGAGCAGGGAAGTATTAAACTAGAGCCTGAAATCTGAGCAAAAGCAGAACAAGGGAATCCCAGCTTCGATTCTGAGCAGAGATCATAAAACTGCTTAGTTGAGACAACTGACTCCTAAATTAAAATGAAAGAAGACACACAAACCAGACTTACTCTCCAGGAACCTCACGCTCAGTTCCAGGAAGGAATCAGAATTTACTTCAGGTCAAATGGTAAGATATCTTCTTGAACACTGTTGTCTGCTGCTGGGAGAGTCTCAAATTTGAGCAGCTCCACTTCTCTGAAACCACATGGGTAACATGGGAAGAGCGGGGAGGTGGCCATATGTTTGAAGGAGTGTCCTTTTACCTGCTGTTGTGGGGTGACTCAGTTTTAGTGACTCTTTCCTCTTGGCATGAATTGTGTACAGTTCTTTAATTTTCTGCAAACCCAGGAGCTCAGAAGTTTTGCCAGTACATTCAAGGCCAAACTCACACAGAAAGCCATAAGGAAAATGAAGAATCACACATTTCCCTTTCAGGCTATTTTATGCATAAATAAAAATTTCTACTATCTAATAGATGGACTTTCACAGAAACTTTGAGAGCAAACATATATCTCCAATGATTTTAAGAGCATACAAAACAGTCTCATTATTCTGACTCTTACTTTAAATCATAATTACATCACCTTCTCAATGGAGAGAGAAGAAAAAAAAATCTTTCTATATTATATGTGTGTTATGGTGTGTTAGAAAGATTGTGTGAGAACTGACCGTATCACCTTAAGCAATTTCCTTGATTATTTTTGAGTTTATTATTCCCATGTACAGGAAGAGTAATAATAGTTTACATAAGCTTGCCTGGGTAGCTCTGGAAGGCAATGAATGGGACTTGATTTGATTTAGACCAACTCTTAGCCATCTACTTCAACTGACAGTCAAGGAAAGATCTCTTGTCTTCCCTTCCCTTCCCTCCTGCCTGTCTTTCTCCTTTCTCCTTTTTTTTTTTCTTTGACAATTATTTATCAACTGTAGTATCAGGCATTGAGTACTATGTACCAGGTCTAAAAAGCTGCTGATGAAGAAGACAGACCCAGGATCTAGGATTACATCTCCATCCTCCTTAAAATTCTTTTGTAACTTCCTCTTTCCTCCAGGAAGAAGGCCAATACCAGGAGGGATATGACTGCATTGCTCAAAGTCCCCATCTTGAGCTCCCCTGGCCAGTTATGTTTTCTTTTGGAACAGTCAGGAGAACGTCACACAAGCCATTTCCACTTTCTGAAGCTTTTCCTCAGTGTGCCTGTCTTCAGTTAAGTCCTAGGCAGCCCTAAGAAATAACCGTCTCCGATTCAGCCTACATCAGATCCTTTCTACTTACATAGCACTGTTTCATGTTTACTCAGAGCATGTATCTAAGTAAGTGTGTCTCATTTGTTTTATTATTGACCACCTATGCTTAAAAACGGTGAGCTCCTTGGGACCAAATATGCAGTCTCTCCCACCCTTAACCAACCAACCGGTGTCTCACCCAGGGCCTGGCTCGGTGCTCATTAGCGGTGAATAAATGCACAAGTGTTTTAATGGCTAGATGGATGAAGTCACTGAGGGCCTTTGCTGTTATCAGCTCCTTTTCTGATTAGTAATTACGAAGCTTTCGATGAAGTAGTTCTTCCTTCTAAATTAAAAAGTTAAAAATAATAAATTATGCTCCTGTAATACACAAACAGATGTACCAATGAAGACAATTCTTTGAAGACAGTTCCGGTGATTGACCTACTGGTACTCTGTTATAAACCAGAAACCTGTGGCTGCAAAGCCTGGTAGGCGTGAGTGAGGCAGCCTCCAAAGAATGACGACTTCCAGGCTCCTCATTACAATGCGCATTGTTTAAAGAGAGAACTCAGAGGCTTACAATATGTTCTTTCAAACATGACTTTGTGAACAATGGTCGATATTTCTTTTACTTCCTAACAAATGAGATTTAAATAAAAAACACAAGTACATTCTTGGAAAAAATAGAATGGTTAAAAATTTAGAATGAATAGAAAGTTGGGTATTAGTGAGAAAATGATCGGGAAATTGATCATTTTGGTATTCAGCTGTGGCTTCCTGCCTGGAGTTCAGAGTAGATGCTAGTAAGCTTTGGCCTGTAAGGCCTCTTCTTACTGAAATTTCACTGTGTGAAAGGCATATGACAGGCCAGGGGGTTATGCTTTCTCTAAGCTGAAGAGTCTGGTTCCAAAGTGACAATTGGGTTGTCATCCTTCAATGAAGGGATACTAATCACAATAGCCAACTTTCTTCTAGAACCGCTGCATTGGCTACTGGTCTCAAACCACGTCTTAGTCACTATGTGGTGACTTCAATTACCCTGTGAGTCTAAATTAATTGTTCATGATGTGTTGCCAATACCCAAACCTAAGATCCTTGAAATTATGAGCTTAAAGTCCTTTAGAGTTTCCCAAATTATTTTTAAATCTTAAATTACTACATATACCATTGGATTTTCACTAGACTTTGAAAGCAACAAAAAACCTTTTTTTCTCAGAAGAATTAATCTTGTTTGGAAGAAAACTAAAGAATTATATGAAAGATTACAGATAAGTGACATGGATTCCATGCATTAAATCTTCATTTCGGTGGGATGCTCCAGTTTTTGCTGCTTTTAATTGGTTTTTATTTATTTTATTTATTTTTTGAGATGAAGCTTCTCTGTAGCCCCAGCTGGCCTGGAACTCACTATGTAGACCACACTGGCCTTCATCACCTGGAGATCTACCTGCCTCTGCCTCCTGAGTACTAGGATTGAAGATGTGCTCCATCACAGCTGGCTTGCTTTTTTTTTTAATCAGTAAGACCCATTTAGTTAGCCCTTGGCTCTTGATCTACTTGGGGACATCTATTCCTGTCAAACTTTTAGAAATAACTCCTTAGGCCCACAAAATATAATATTGCCATAGTTTTAACACAATGGCTGCTATAAGCTACTCTAAGGCATATGACACATTATCTGGATGTGAATAAATAAGGCAAAGCATATTTCTATTTTGTGCCTTCAAAACTGATAACATTTTTAAAAATTTTATTATTTTTATTTTATGTGTATGAATGCATTGCCCGCATTTGTTATATAAGTGCACCCGTGTCATGCAATGCCCGCGGAGGTCAGAAGGGGATGTCAGATCCTTTGGGACTGGAGTTATGGTAGTTGTTTACCATCATGTGGATGATGGGATTTGAACCCAGGTCCTCTGCAAGAGGACCTCTAAGCCATCTCTCCAGCCCCCAAAGCTGAGCTCCTAAGTGCCATCTGTATTAATATAAAAGAACAATATTTATGAGCTAAAGTGAGATATGAGTACAACGACAATGTGGACAGAGAAAGAGTAAGCAAGCAGCCTCAGCTTGCTTAATAATTTGTCCCTAGTTGGCCACTCAAGACATATTCTAAATTTAAATTCTATAATTGATAAGTGTTGAAAATTCTGATACTTCTGGTAATTATAACTTCTCTTTTCTTAGTTGACTACCCTTGCATCATTTTATTAGAGAGTAAATAACAGTTAGTAGGCCAAGTACAATAGGTTCTGTTGGCAGTCTAGGGATTGTTACAGGCTGCGTTTCCGTAATTGTGTTTGCATACAATAATTATAATTAAAGGATACAGCAACATATCCATTACTTAGGTTTAGTAACATCCCTAAGTGTAAAATAGTGATGAGTGGAAACAATATTTTGAGGTTCAGAAAGCTGCTTAATGTGATGTGTATGCATGGTTTCTGTTAACAGTGCCACAAATACCATGACAGTTCATTCTGCATATTTGAAATTGAAGGATATGCAGTCAGAAGCCAGCAAAAAGAAAGATACCATGTTCAGTCAAATTCAGAGACTGGCAATCAGTAATCAGTGCAATGTTTGATGTGAGCAGCTGAGACTTGAGGGATTATTTGGAGATTGACTTTCTCAAGCATGCCACAATGACTAACACCACCAGAAACTGACACAGTGCTTCATAAGGACATTGGTTTAAGTGCATCACCTATGTTACATCACATCTTTCTCAGAAAAGCTCCAGGTTGTAAGATTTCTAGATGCTCAGAGAGGTACAGTAACTTGTCCCAAGTCACACAGCCTTGTAAGTGGTGGAGACAGGCAACAGCAGATATGTCTTATGGTTTTATAATGTACTGTTGGTTTCTTTGATTTGCTTGAATTGTGCAAAACATGATACAAAAGCAGGATTATGTGAGTATGGGTTTTGTAGAAAATCTTATGAAGAGTATTTTGAATATATGTAAAATTCCATAAGGAAGTTATGATTGTCTGCCTAACCTACACTCCACTGTAAGTGAATTGCTAATGTCCGTAGCATTGGAAAGAAATCCATAAACGCATGCTTGCAAGAAATTCTGGGATTCTTAACTAATACCAGATTTTTTTTTTTTGAACAGAGTGTTCATGGCTACAAATGTAGTGTTTGAAATTATAAGGCTAAAGCACTTTAAAATTTGTTGGATGGTTATTTGGCTCTGTTGGTATTGTAACACCACTTTGTTGTGAAAATGTCAAGATTTTAGAAGTTTTAATAAGACTGAAAAATTAGGAAAAATAATATGGTATTAAGACATGGTTACTATAATTAAATATTAAGCACTTTTCAATTCTGAAACTTTTACAAAATAGACAACCCACAAAATGTACCAACTTTTCAACAGGGTTGGAGCTTTTTCTCTGAAAGATTTAACGAGTTCAGAATTATTATTTTAGAGCACACAGAAATTTATTTGTTCTTAACTTCCCAAAGAAAGGGGATATTCAAGACGTCAAGAGGACTCAGACACAGCATTAACCCAACATTTAGTATTTGATATTTATATATGAGCATTCTCATTTATCAACATATTCTTTAGAGTTCAAAGAAATAGTTGAATTGTTTAAAAAATTGATTTTTACATGACAACATGTAAAAAAAGAAAAAGGAAAATTCAAAGAAGTGCATCCTCCTAAATAAGTATACTTAAAATGAATAATAAATACGGTGACCATGCCATTAAACTGCTCTCTTTATCCAGAACAGACATGTCACAGGAGAGTGAACAAACTAGCATGCCAGAAAAAAAGCAAGAAAAGCAAGTCAACCTAGTTCATTGTTCTTGTACAGTTTAGTTACCAACTGCTGTTAAACACCCAATTAGTAGAAAAGGGGGATTCGATTAATTATGCTCATTTCCTCTAATTATAATTATAACTAGTACAAAGGCAAGTTTACACATTTTGTAACAATATGAATGTGATGGAAAACATCCTGAAATCTCAGGCAGTGTCTCAGAGTGAGCTGAACAATGATTTACGGGGACATAAATCATTTTTTAAAATATTTTGTTATTTTTACTTTATGTATAAGTACACCTGTGTCATGCAATGACCACGGAGGTCAGAAGAAGGTGCTGGATCTCCAGAACTGGAGCAACAGATGATTGTTAGCCGCTGTGTAGCTGCTGGGAGCTGAACCTGGGTCTTCTACAAAAGCAGCCAGAGCTCTTAGCCACTGAGGCATCTCTCCAGCCCCAACATAAATTACTTTTGATAAAAGGGACTTATAATGGATGTCTGGATAATCAAGTTTTTCATTCTTTGCACGGTTTTATTGTTTGCGCTTCTCCATTCAGTTTTCATGCCAGTTAGCAAAGTAGCTCATCATTTGATGGCATGTGGAAGAGATTCAGAGAGTGCATAAAACGTTATTTGAGCTTCATGTGGATAAGCCTGAGTATCCACACACCTTCTGGGACAAGAGTGAAGAGGCCCTTAGATTCCACAAGGGGAAAAGGATTTGGAGAGTTAAAGCATAAAATAATCAGTGAGCAAGTAAAGGAAACGAGCCTTTGTCATTCTTAACATTTTCCAATATGCTTCAGTTTTGAAAACACTTATGGTTTGAGATTTGTTCATATGTTGGGTTTTTACTGTATTCCTTATCAAGTATACTTCATATTTAAAAATAAAGAAAAGGGGCTGCAGAGATGGCTCAGCAGTTAAGAATACTGGCTGTTTTTACAGAAGACCAGGGTTTGAATCCCAGCACCCACATGGCAGCTAACAACTGTCCATAACTCCAGTTCCAGGGTATCGGACAGCCTCTTCTGTCCTCTGCGGGCATTGCATGACACAAGTGCCTTACCAACATGCAGTCAATACACACATACACATAAAAATAATAAATAAAATATTTTAAAAATAATAAAAATAAAGAAAATACATTTGAAATCCCCATTAAAAAAGCCTGACCATTTGGTTCCAGACATGAAGTTACTCATGGGAATTTTAAAAATTGAGGTCTCTATGTCCTCCGGGGAAAGACAAAAATACATGAATATAAAGAATCAAGTTGATATCTCAAATCAATGAAAAGATTTACATGGAAGGGAAAGGGGTCATGTCCTTGCATTGAATACAGCAAGTCACCTCTTTGTTAATGGCACAGAAGATGAATTATCTAAAGACCCTGAGAAGGAAAAATGAGATCAATCAAAAGCATAAACTTATGTGAGGCACTTAGACTCATAAAAATACCTCAATAAAAGAAATTTTCATGATGTGAGACTTGAAATATTTCATTCCTAATCCACTAGGAAAGCTGTTTTTATATGTTTATAATATTTTTTCCATATAGGAAAATAAAGTTTTTGAGATATCTTGTGCTTTCAGAAAATCAAATTAGTAATTGAGCGTGTATTTTCAGTTTTCCAAAATACTGAATTCTTGGTAGGATCTAACTGTTAAGAAAATAAATTGAACTGGGTTTGTGCTTAATGTTTTTATCTCTTAATTTCTCTCTTTTTTAACATTTGTGTTGGTGTGTACTTGTGCAGGCCCACTGACCCCTTTGTGAGCATGTGGTGGCCAGAGGTGCTTGGTGGTGTGTCTCTCTAATGCACTTCACCTTATGATTTTGAAACTCCCTGAACCTAGAGTTTGCTATTTCAGCTAAACTAGCTGGCCAATGAACTCCAGAGATACAACTGTTAATCCCCCAGTACTGGAGTTACAGACACATACTGCTTTGCTTTTATTTTATTTTATTTTTTTCATGGGTGCTGAGGATTCAAACTCAGGTCCTCATGCTTACGCAAAAGCATGCTTACCAACCAAGCTTTCAGTTAGGCCTCTCTTAGGTTCTTAATAGATTTTTCTTGTCACTTTGTTTTATTTACAGGATAAGAGAGAACACTAGGAAAGGTAAATCTATTAGGAATGAGAGCAACTGGTCAAACTGGATATCAGATATTAAGAAGTAGCTATGTTCTTGTGCACAATTATTGTTTTCCTTTTTTAATTCATATTTTACCAACTACATCATGTGAAAATGTTGCTAGGCATGTGTGCGTGAATTTAGCGTTCACAGTGCTTACCACATATAAAGTATAGTAGGATTATTATCTGGTATCATGGATGAAGATTAACTATTACAGTATAATCTTTAGCCTTTGAATACTGGTATATATATATCGTAGATATGGGTGATGTTTAGTGCAAAGGTATTTTTATAGATCTCAGGTTTACATATTTTTATTGATATTTTAGAAAAGAATGTGATTCTTAATTGAGTTTGTAATAATCAATTTTTTTAATCAAGCTCTCAATAAAGATAATAAAATGGTTTTCCACAAGACCCTGTAATCTAGTCTTTCTATAATCTGCATAAATAATGTACCTTTAAATTCTCATTATTATACAACTAAGGATTTCTATTCCGGTCATCATTGATATTGGAAAAGATAATTTGGTAAAGGAGACAATTCTGAACCAAGTATCAGTTCTTTTACTTGACTGCTTGTGGTTGACTGCATTTTTTGAATTCATTAAAATGCTAGTAACAAAAATGGACTACACGTTTTTAACCCTGAGGAGAAATTATCTTTGGAGTTCAGGAGTCCTGTATGCCTTCAATAATCATTCACACAGCCTCTCCTGTGCAGAGACACTGTTTTGGTACCAACTTACTGAGGTGAAGTAAACACCTTAGCTGCCCTTGGTAGGAGTTTGAATTCTTACAGTACACCATACAAAATGCTGCAGTAAAAAGAAAAGCATTTGATGGGAGTCTGAGTTTCAGAGCTGAAGTGTAGAAAGGGAGCTGAAGTATGGAAAGGGGCTTCTGCAGAAGGATGACTGGATTGGTTTTCTTGTTGCTATAGCGAAAACAAGAACAAACAACACACACACACACCGCACACACAGATACACACACGCATGCACACACACACACACACACACACACACACACACACACACACACCTGACAGAAGCAGCTAAAGAAAGAAGCGTTCACTTTGGGCCACAGCTTGAAAGTACAATCCATCACAGCAGTGAAGTCTTGGTGGCAGGAGCTTGAGGAAGAAGGTCACATTTTGTCCAGAGACAGGAAGAGAGAGATGGATGCTGGAGCTCAGTTCTCTTTCTTTTCTTAATGGTACACCAGCCCATGGAATGATGCTGCCCACATTCAAGGTGGGTCTTTTCACCTTAGTTAACCCAATTTAGAAAATCTCTCACAGATACACCCAGAGATTTGTTTCCTAGGTGGTTTTAGATCTCAAGTTGACAATACATTTTATTTATCACAGTAATACTCCCTTAATCTTCTCTGAGCTATGTTGTAGCTTAAATGTAGGGTTTCCATCTTATCAGTGTTCTAGAAAAATAGCATACTAGGGAGAAATGTGTTTATTTACTCTCTATATTTCCAATTATGGTAAATAAAACCATTTTAGTAAATATAGATTTAGCTGTGATTTTACCAAAAGCTATAGTATATCATATACTTGTTGGCAAACTGTAATAATTAGATTCTCCCTTTGCACTTCTAGGAGTGAAAAGACTAACTGTAGAGGATGTATGGGTTACGTGTTGATGTGGATTGCGAGTCCACTAGATGTACACAGTTGAGGATGTATGGATGATGTGCTGATGTGGATGGTGAGTCCATTGAGTGCACATAGTTATCTTATAGACAGTACTGTGGGCATGCCTTGGTCATTTCTATAACTTCTTACTCCAAGGTCATGCCTTAGCCTAGAAATGGAGCCAGTAAGTCAGTCTGTTTATAAAAGACACGTGCCTAACTTCAGAAGGAGTGGCTGAAAATATGGGTAAGGAAGTGATACAAAAAGCTCTTAGTCTTCAGCTCTTTGGAGGACACCAGTATAGATTTGCAGAGAAAATAACAATTCATTACATTTCCACTATGTTGTTATTTTAAGATAATTAGCATTAAAATCTAGCACATTATGTCTTCTTATTATTACTTGATTTATGAATAAAACAAATTTTCATTGAGAAGACCACATGTGAAGCTGTCTCACTGAGAAGTTGCCCGAGGCTTTTCAGTGGAAGAAGAATAATGTTCAAATTATGAATGCATGAGGTCATAGTCCACAATGGGGAAGCCCCTGCATATTGTCCAGAAATGTCCCCATTTTGGCCTTTCCTGATGGGGCCTTCCACTTAACACTGGTAGTGGCTTTATGCATATTGTGAACTGCCAAACAATTCCTTCTTCTGATGCACAATAATTGACATATTTCAAATCTAATTTAGGTTGCATTTGAAGTAAAGGACTGATATTTTAAGAACAGGTCTTGATTCAAATACAGTTATAACGATCATCTCATTTGCCTCTCTCAGATTTGTATGTTTAAATAAACAGGGAGTTTAAGGGAAATTATAAGCAAGTGATGATAATCTTAGGTCAGGCAAAATGAATTAATACATGAAACTACAACTTGGAACTTTGAAATTCATATATATAGTCCTAGTCCCTTAGCATGCATCTTGTCTTTTGTCTGCAACAATTTTGTTGGTGCAACAAGAACAACAGCTACATGTGTGAAAGGTGGCAGCTTGCCATTATTTCAGACTATTTGGGGAGAGAATAGTAACACTTATAAGTCAATTGGAACAGTAACGCTTTTTGCAGCATTTTACAGTGCACTATAAATAGCATAGCTCAGCTGATCAATGGATGTTACTACAGCAACACACAACCACAGTTATTATTGCTCATGTGTGAAAACAGGCTTGCTGGTAAATTTGAAGGGGATGATACTTGGTTTTCCTCAAAGACCTGGATTTTCATCACCACGTTACATAGGTGGACTTTTATACCATTAAAACAAAGAAAACCAGGTGTCCTTTAGTTGCAGAGGCTTTTAACCCTCACTACTGGGGAGGCTGAGATGGAGGATCACACGTTCAAGGCCAGCATGGATCATAGAGTGAGTTCTAGACCACTAGGTCTGGAAAACTTGATGAGACCTTACTTCCTTTATAAGTAAAAAATGAAAAAGGAAGTCTAGGGCTGTAGCTCATGGTTGAGTGCTTGCCTAGCATTCTTGAAGCTCCATGTTCAGTGCTTAGTACAAACAAACAGAAGTGAAACAAAACCCTACTCTATATGTGAACAGCTCAGAGATGATTAGCATGATCAGTAAAGGAGTAGAGGCTTGAAGGAATGTTTGATTTTGTTACTTGAAAGAGATATTTGTTACTTAAAATATGCTACTTTATCATAAGCTCTGTGTCCTATAATTTTGTGATTCTAGAGTGTCAGAATGAGACTAAAGTATTCCCTTTCTGTGGGGGAACACATGATTCTCACAGCTTGCCTCACAGACAGAAAAATGAGGGATGAGTAGGAGGTCTGAAAGCTTTTACTTTCATCTGTATTGAGGGGAAACTCAACCACAACCTTGAAAATTATCAAAATGTAATTGATCCTTCAAGTGGTGATGATTAAAGCCTTCCCTGCTGGCCCCTATTGAACTCTTGCTACTTTGTTCTTACATAGAGCAGAAGAGTAAAAGACAGTAGAAACAGAGACGCAGATACTGTTGTAACCTCTTTAAGTTTATATTAAAAGTGTGTTTTTGTCTGTTTCATTTCCATAAATAAATTAGGTGAGGTACAGGTCTTCCTTTGCAGTAGCAAACCCAGTGATGGGGAGGGCCCAGCATGCTATGCTGGTTGCCCTGGTAACAGCATCTCAACTCTTACACCAACATCTGGTGTTCTTAAGTTTAACAGCTGGTTGTCCACAGAAAATTTGAATGAGGAATTGAAACACAAATGGGAATACCATAAAATAAAAGTGGTTACATAGGAGGAATATCAAAAAATGACTAAGCTAAAACAGGAAATTAGATGCAACTTGCAAAAGACACACAAAAGTATATCAGGGATTGGAAAAATAGATAAAAGAGAATGTTGCCCTTAAAATATAAAAATGAAGGTTCTGTGCTTATGCTTTGCATTTTTGCAAGCAAATTGATTACCACATGTTAGAAAGGAGAATTATTAAACTTTAAATTTTAAGAATTTAGGCTATAAAAATTAGCCTTTTGTGACATCTCTTTAAATCCTATCAGAGGCAAAATGCTCTTATAGCTGTTGACCATTGTTTGAAGAATACAAAAATGATCAGACATTTCTCTAAAAATGATTGGCCAATAACTCTTAATTTCTAGTCATGAAATTAAAACACAATGATAACTGTATTTTAAGGCTATGACACCTTATTTTTGATAAGGTATTTCACTTTTCAGAGTCACTGAATATATATAGTGCCATTGATGTATCATTCATTTGAAATATCAACCTTAACACAAATAAAGAATCTTGTCCTTGATATTATTCATTGTTTTCAAAAGGAGAGATCTGATTTTTTTTAAGTTATAAGTCAGGTGGGTATGGTGGTACATATCTTTAATTCCAGCACTTGAGAACAAGGGCAGGTAGGTCTCTGTGAGATGAAAGCCAGCCTGGTCTACATGGCAGCTTTCGGCCAGTTGTGGCTATTGGGAGACCTCGTCTAAAAAATAAACAGACAAACATGTTATAAGTAAGGAGGCATAATGAAGGTTGTCAGCCCTCATCTCTGTTAAGAAGGAAGACTCATTGGGCTGCCAGTTTTGAAAGCTGGAAGAAAGCTTTGCTGCTTCTATCAGAAAGGCAGAAACAGAAGTCTTTCCTGCAGAGGCACTAACCAAGACCAAGAGGAGATCTTTTTGTAGTTTAAAACAAACTCACGAGATTACCTTCACAGAAAGTTAAAAATAAAACTTACTCTGAGTAGATATATTAGGAAAAAGTAGGAATTGAAAGCATTTGGACTTTTGCTTTATGCCAAGAGCAATTTAGCTATTCACTTTCAAAAAGGAATGCACAGGCCCTCCAAGTCATGATTTCCTCCGCAAAGCCAAACTGGATGACCACATGTCATGGACAGAGTCAAAGAGTGAGTCAAATAACATGAAACTCACATGTACATCTAAGATTCTTCAGTTTAGTCAATGTGGCAGCAAACATGCACTTGTGTCTAGATGTGTTTGTGCTTAATGTCATTTAAAAAATAAAAAGTGACAGCATTGTTTTTATTTAATAAAAATATTTTCTAAAATGGTAGACACAGCTACATTTATGAAAAATTCTCAACACAAAAATTTTTAAATAATACTTAAATCCCTGATTTCTACCAAGTAGAAATAATAACATTTTTATTGCCCATTTGTAATTTCATACAAAGTGCTTAATCAAATTTAGACCCCTTCCCCTATCCATGCTTTCCCCCATGTCCCCACCAGACCTCATGTATTCCGAATACAGGTTAAGTCTTATCTAGTCAAGCATTTTTACCCAGATGTCCTTCAGTGTAAATTCGTCCACTGGAGTCTAGTCAGTTCATCTAGAGGTTGTGTGTGAGACATACTCTCCCTCACCCAGCAGCAATCAGTCTCCAGTAGTTCTCAGTCTAGTGCCACCCACCACCCATTTCTCTCTCCCCTCTGGTTCCTTGTTTAATTGAGTTGGCATGGGTCCTGTGCTCCATGCCACCATTGTAACAATGTGTAAACATTGCTACAAGTTCACACGAGCAAGCTTCCAGGGGCCTGAAAGCCTCTGCTTCCCTGTGTTCATGTACCAATCCTGGCTCTTACAATCTTTCTGTCCCCTCTTCTGCAATGGTCCCTGAGTCATGGATGGGTGAGGTTCAATAGAGGAGTCCTATCCGACACTCTGCAGTCTCTATTCTTTAAAACTTGGCCAGTTGTGCCCTTCTGTGAGCATCGCACTCTGTTGTATAAGGAAGCTGTACTGGTAAGAGTTGAGGGATGAATTAGTTTTCTCTCTACCCCTTGTTCCACTATGTTCCATGAGCCTTAGGTGTAGAGGTTCAACTGTAGATGTGCCACCTAGTACTGGGCATCTCTCAGACATACATTCTCTGTGTCTGATCAGTTGTGCAATTTTGCAATAGCCTCCATCTGTTGCAAAAAGAAGCATCTTTGATGAGTGGTGTATGGTATGCTTGTCTGTAAATAAAAGGAGAGATATTTAGCATATAGTAAGAAATTTCATTTGTCTAGAGATCTGAGAGGGTTTTCTCTAAGGTCTATGTCCTCTCCTGCCATGTGTGTTTGACTGTGTTTACAGTGTCACCCATGAGTTCACTCCCACTGAGAGGGCTTCAAGTCCAATTAGATAGCTGTTGATTGCCTCCCCCCGCCCCAAGATAACAGTGCCACAACTAATGTACTAATAGAGGTAGTTTGCCTTGCAGGTTGTTATGGTTATTAGGCTTTAGGGCTGGTTTGGACCACTGATTGTTTTTCTTCCTTGGCAGTTTACATATCATTGTCTAGCATTATGACAGCCAAACTTTGGTTAGAAGGCTTCCAGATCAGTTCCTGCTCCACTGCTTCAAGTCCTGTATTCAAAGTATGTTGTGTCTTCAGCAGTAGGGTCTTATCTACTAAGAACTAATAACTTCTAATGTTTTGTTGTATTTTTTTGAAAAATGTAAAATGTTTAGAGCTTAACTTGCTTAACCTTATCACTAAGAATACTCTAAACTCAGTTTCTCTACCCCATGATCTCATCTCCACTCCTTAGCCAGAAGCTTTGTAGGTCTCTTTTGAAAACTTGCAAGCATGCCCTAATTTCTACTTTTTGAAGACTGCTTAGAAAGTCTTGAAGAAATGCTTTTGTCCCAGTCTTACTGACTGTAGATGTAGGCAGATGACATGTGGGACATCCAGGAGACCTTAGATGGTGTGTCGGAAATGTCTGTAGTCTCAAGGGCATGTCTTAGTCCTTGTTTAGACCTTAGTACGATACATTTGAAGCCATGAAAATGGGCATAATTCTAGAGTAAAAGGTTTTATAGTAAAATGAGAAATTCTGTTGAAGAATTCTATGTTGGAATGATAAGGGAAAGTTCAAGACACGCTAGAAGCAGGTTAGAGTCTGGGGACTATGAGCTGGAAAGAGAGGGAAACGGCAAGACTTTCTAGAGGCAGGTGAGAGCCAGGATGCTCTGAGCTAGAGATGAAATGACTGTCCATACAGGGAATTCCTGCAGAAAATTCCTGCAGAAAGAGCAGAGAATGACGAGAATGACACTATCTAGAGGACCTTTTGCATTTAGCCATTAGATGGTTAAATATAGACAGTGCAGGGGAATGCGTTTCTTCTTTCCCAGACTGACAATAATTTATATTTCTGTAAAGTAAAAGAAAAACAGTTAGTAGTCCACAAACATTAAGTGTATGTGCACATGCTAGCTGATATCAGTGATACCTTCAGCACCAAATTCCATCTTCTAATTATATAGTGACTTTGACCACAGACTAGTCTCTCTCTTGTTTGAATCCACAAACCATTTGTACAAAGATCCTGTTGTCCTGCAGGCTACCCATTTTATACTCATAATAGCTACAAAGATTTTGTTTTCCCTATTTGTGACTTTGATATGTGTGGAGAAAACAAATAGAAGTCAGCCTTTACCCAGCAGATTAACAATGAAAAAAAGATCTCAAAATCCCCACCCACCCGCAAAGTAAGAACGGAGAAATATGCAAATAATTCAAGTCACCTGGTTCCAGGGCAGCCACAGGTGTCTATAGGACACACACCCTTTACTGGAAAATGGTTTCCTGGTGTTGTTTTGGTCCCAGTGTCACTGCCTAAAGAAGGAAATCTCAGACATCAAAGGAAAAAAGATTAAAGGATCCCAGCACTTTAGAAACAAGACATCATCAGCCCCACTGTTGACTCCTGCAATGCTCTACCTCACCCAGCCTCAAGCTCAGTGGCCAGGAGGGCACTCGCAGATCTGGTGGGCAGATGTTGGAATGTTCATCTACACACATGCACGTCCATGGGGGGTAGTCTCCAGTTCATGCTAAAACTTTGGCATTAGCTTATACAAAAATCCATGCGAGAAGGGGGGGGGGTGCTTCCAGCAATGCAATGGGTATCTTGAAGAAGATCTTTCATTGCTGTTGGGTAGAATGCCAGCCTGAAGCTTGGCTGAGGGTGAACCAGGATAGAAAGCCCTGCCTCCAATACAAAGCACATAGTTTGCCCCATAGCCACATACTCAGACATATTTCTAGTCAAACCAAAAGAAACCCTCTCACCTTTAATTGTTATGAAACGAATGCATTCACCAGGTTATTAGCAGCTACTGCTTGTTAAGCTATTATTATTGGAAATGACCTGCAGTTGGATCGGACCTACAAATGCACCCAGTTTAAACATTTCCCCCAGGCACTTGAAAAAGACAAGTTCAGCTATTTAAGGGAAAGGATCAGTCTTCCATAAGGAATAAAATTCTTATCTACATGGTGATTTTTAAGCCCCAAAATGCCTTTAACTATAGGTTCTTATTTTGATGGAATTTAGTCAATAAACAAAAGTAAGCAAACCCAAAAACCTATGATATAGTGAAAGTAAGCATCTCTTGTTTTGTTTGAATATAGAAACTTCTGGCTAAATTTGGCAAAACCTGTAATTGGGAAATTGGGGAGTTGGCTCCTCACTGCAACACAATGATTCTCAAAGCAGGAGACCAGCAAACATCAGCATTATTTGGGAATCTGTTAGCACTGTGGGCTTCCATCACAGACTTACTGAGTCAGAGACTTTGAAGGTAGAACCTTGTGGTCTGTGTCTGACACATCCACTAGCATCATGTTTGAGAACTTCTGGTCTGATACTGAATTTAGAGGTAGAAAATCTGGGTTCTGTTTTTTGATTCAACACATACTAACCACAAAGCATTTAACAGCCTCTGAGTAGGCTACCTCACCTGTGCTTAGAGGTTCCCTTGTCTAACCAAACTGCTTAGTGGCGTGGGGTTTATGTTAGAGCAATGAAAATGTTTTGGAACCAGTGCGATTGTGAATGTCTAAACACATTCAGTCCTACTGAACTATTCATTTTAACATGGTTAATTGTATGTAATGTAGATTTTATATTAATATTTTTTAAAGCCCAACTCAAGTCACTTTCCTAATTCACCGAGAGAATTTGTGCTACTCACAAGCTGGTATATAGATGAGTTTACAGGAAGGTTGTTCAGAAAGCGAATATATTCAGATGCTTTTTTTTCTTGAAAAAAGAGGGGGAATCTGCCATTTTAATTAGACTGACATTCATCAAGTGTTGCCAAACAGTGCAACATTTTAAAGCAAGCACCTTGCCTTTTTAATTGAATTTTTGTGTATTTCATACAGAACATCTCAATCAATCTTAATCATCTTTATACCCCCTTCCCTGCTGGTACATTCCCATAGCTCCCACCCCCCACTGGAATTCATACATTCTGTCATCGTGTTAAGGCCTATTGTGTCAAGTTAGTGTCTCCAGACAGTCCTCAGTGCAAATCCATCTACTGAGGTCTAGTCAACTTATCCAGAGTCCCTCGCTTTAGGCTCTAGGCACATCAGCTCTTCCTCACCTAGCAGTAATCAGTTGCCAATATTTCTTCAGCTAAGATTGAGGCCTGCTGTCCATTTTCCCAGTTCTATACTGGGATTTTGTCTGTTTGAGTTTACATGGGTCCTGTGCATACTGACACCATTGCTGTAGGTTCATATGAGCAAGGTCCCAGGAACTTGTAGGACTCTATTTCCACATGGTCATTTACCTCCTCCCTGGGTCTTACAATCTTTCCAAAATGGTCCCTGAACCCTGGATGGGTGTAGATTAATAAAGGAGTCCTGGCCAAGGACCAAAATTCTGTAGAACTCTTAGTCCCTACACTTCAGCCATTTGTGACTTTTTGTGTTCCTGGCCCTCTGCTGTATGAGGGAGCCTCATTAAGGAGAATTGTGATATTCGTTAGTGTCCTCTTTACCCCTTGTTCTATGTTCCATGAGCCTTAGTTGTAGAGGTTGCATTGTAGATGTGTCACTTAGACTTGGGCAATTCATAGACAATGTCTGTGTGTGAACAGTTGTGGAACTCTGTAATAGTCTCTGTCTGGTGCAAAAGAAGCTTCTTCTGGAATATTCGTCTGTAAATATAAGGATACATATTTTGTACATAGTAAACTATTACATTAGGGGTGTGACAGTTTTGGGATTTCTCTAAGATCTATGACCTCTCCAGCCATGTGTATTTGGCTATGTTTACAGTACTTTTTATAATACTTCAGATGCTACCACAGAGTGAGACTGGGGTGTTGGAAGGGAGTGCTGGCTACAGGGGATGTGGTTAGTGTCCATGGTATTGTGATATGCAATACTCTACTTCTAGCTTATATATGCACCCCAGTTATTTCAAGACCAAAAGATAAAAATATAAGTCAAGACACTAGAAAATAATCACTTAGTCTTATCATATTAATTGTTCTTTTTCTACTCCAAGGTAACAGGTCTCCCAGGCATTCTAAGAAAAGATGTATTAAGGATACCTCAGAACCACTTGGGTTATGACTCTTCAAAAGTGCAGTGTCTTAGCAGTGACTCTAACTTAAGTATCTTTACCTCTGCTGACATTGAAATGTCAATGGATCCCTATGTCTGGGAGTGCATGTGGTTCCCCCTTGACTCCTGGGATGATTTGGTCTTTAGGGATAAAATAATACACACCATAGCAATAATTCTTTCATTTCTCTTTTCATTTCTTTCTTCTTTCTCTTTCATTAATTCTCTTTTTCTTATTCTCTTTTTTTTTCTTAAATTTATTTCTTTCTGTTGGGGATTGAACCCAGGAATTTGCTTATATTAAGCAAATACTATACCACTGAGCTACATTTCCATCCCATTTTTTGATTTTTGAGACATGGTCTCACTAAATTTCCATGACTAGCCTTGAACTCAGTCTGCAGCCTAGTCAAGCCTTGAATTTGTGATTGATCCTCCTTTCTCAGCATCCTGAGGAGCTGGGATTACAGCCCCATGCTACTGGGCCTGGTTTAGAACACCAATTTCTAAGCCCAGTTAACTTGTGTCAGCTTTGCACAATAAATCATGAAATCACCAGATTGGTGAACCTCAGAAGTTTCTTACAGGCTCAAAGATCTTTTCAGTCTAGTGTTGCTCCAGTAGCAAATGAAGACAGGAAGAAATTCTGAGCTCACATTTCCAGGATGCTGCCTGGGTTCTGTGCATAGGAATCAAGTGATTTCTTTTTTACAAAAAAAAAAAAAATTATATGTATGAATGTTATGCCTACATGTATGTAAGTGCACCCATGTGGTGCAGTGCCTACAGGAGACAGAAGAGGGCACTGGATTTCCCAGAACTGGAGTTATGGACAGTTCTTAGCCACCATGTGGGTCCTGGGATTTGAAACCAGGTCCTCTCCAGTCCCTTATTTTGTTTTTTTGTTTTTTTGTTTTGTTTTTTTGTTTTTAATGGAAATTTTAAACAAACACAAAAATACAGAGACCAGTATATGCAAAACTCCACATTACTGGTCCTGTAGAGTCAACCACTTTCGTCACAGCTAGTCTGGTTTCATCCATATTCTTCAATTCCCTCTTGCTTACCAGGGAGAAAAATAAATACAATAAATTCCAGATATCATATTATGTCATGCACAAATATTTTAGTCATTTCTTTAAAAGAAACAAAAATTTTAAAGATAAGAAAACTCTATCAACAAAACTAAGAATTAACAATAATGCCACCATGTCATTCAATAGGCAGGAAATGGAATTTTTAAGTTTTTAACAAGTTTGGAAATCATCCCCCAAACTGATTACAATTAAAATTTGCTATTTGTAATAAAGATCAGAGATTGCTCAGTATTCTTCTGTAAAGTAATCCAAAAATATGTCTAGGAAAGTTGTGAAATCATTGTGCGAAATGCACATCTGCAAAGTATCTATGGTCTCAGGGTCTTGTGGAAATATGAGCGGACTGTAGTGAAGTTCTGTGATGGAGGCTTCTGTTAGCAGGAGGAGACTTTTTGGCTCTTAAGATGGTGAATTTCAGGATTCATGGCTAGGCCGAGATTGTGTAGAGTTACAGAACTCTAGTAAGAAATGTAAAAAGCTCATCCCTACCACACCCAGGTTATGCACCCAAATTCCCAGACAATTTCTGTATTATTTTCAACTAAACTTGTCCTCAATGAAAAACATACCACTCTATCACTCAAAACATGTTTTGCCTTACATTGGCTTATTGGTTGAGGAACTCAGCACTGAACTTGCCAGATGTTGGGACGTGGGTATGTGCTACCTCATCTGAGTACATGCAAGCATATTTATTACTATATGTTTATTGACCATGGCAGCATCTCACTGCAGACATGGCAAGATGACACCTAAGAATGCTGAAGTTCTCAGAGCTCTCAAACATGTATTGATAATTTGTGATAGAGAATTATTTGAAGTATTAAAAACTTCACAATTTTGAAAACAAAAGGGTCTATGTACTGTTGCTGCTAAACATTAATTATTGTTACATAATCAGTAGCTGATTACACATCTAACTGATTCATTCTGTGGAACTCTGTTTTGAAAAATCTTTCATTTCTTACTAGAGTGTTCTCCAGAAAGCAAGATTAGGCTTTTAAGCAAAATTTCCAATCTTTTATTAATCCTTCTGTATAAGAAAAACATTCTAAACCTTCTTGGAAGCATCTTTTTCAAACCATAAACTGTTTTAAATGTATTATTAAGGAAAGTATAGCTCCAGTTCTAATTAACATGGGATGAGAAGCCTTAGTCCACGGACTCATTCTTGGCATTTCAGACCTCCCTACTTATAATCCCAGGTGGCATTTGATCAGTATGTGCTAGTGCTGTGCTCCGGGGGCAGATGGAAAGCAGTGCATGGGAGATTGGTATACTTTTGATCTGTCCTCAGACAGGAGCCTGGCTAGTGTTGGGTTTTGTAATAAAAAAAAAAATCACTTCATCTCATCTAAATGTGGAAACAACTTGACTGGTTTGTGTGAATGAAGTTCTGGTGATCTCATTTAAACCCAGGAAATGTTACAGTCAGATGTAATTTATCCTGGCTGATACCTGCTGTGCCCAGGTGTGACTGTGTCTTTCCTCTTCCCTCAGAACAAGGGAATCCAACACATTAGTCTAGTCTGTGCAACCAGACTATACAGGAGTCTTACAAGAACTTAACCTTTACAAAACACAGTGACATCCCTGCCTGGACATAATACATTTAGGAAACACGGAACTCAGGAAATTTAACCCAGAAGGTAGAGTTCTTAATTCAGGAACTTTGTCCAGGAAATAGTCTCATGTTATTTTTCGATGAGTATCAAATATGAACTCATATTAAACTGAAAAAAATGTTTTTAGAAAATACTCGTATGTTGTTAAATTTGGGAGCAGAACCTTCAAAAAATGTGTCGGTCTTTCTAAAACTCCAATAAATATGGCATAATTATGGAAGTTGGGAAGGCATAAGCAGAATTAAAGACAATACTTGAATTTGATTCAAGGCCTGCAAGTACCAATTCATATTATGTATCTTCATATTATATAAGTATATAACTATATTTAGTGAAAATCGACACATATGAATGTGTCTGGTTTAATCTTGTTTAACTTACTATGTTTAGGATTATAATTAGGTGTCAATTGAGTGTTTCAGTGGTGGCATTCTATGACACAAACACTTGGAAAATGTCCTTTCGTTGTATACTGGTCATGATGTTATTTTACTAAAGTCTATCAAGACACTGGGTCCTTTAATACCACTGAGATGTTCACTTCCATATAACACTAGAATGTTTAGAGAAGCCATTATGAGTTAACTTCCTGGCAATAGAACTTCATAGTGGTGGTACGTAGGAAAACTATCAGACGTGATGTACAAACAAGAAGAATGTTTAGAGGTAAGGGCAAAGGCAAGATAGAAGGAAGTACTTAGGAGGCGGGGCATCACCTTCTCCTGATTCCCAGAAGCCTTTTCTGTCACAGCTCTACCCTACCAAAAGTCTTAAACATTTTCAGAGGACAGTTAAGAAACAGATCACAGACAGTTGCTGCCCAGGACGCCCATCAAGGTATCGTTACCTCTATGGCAGAGATCATCCGCATCATTTAGGAATCAAAGGTCCTGTTTTTCACTTTAAATAATTTATACATGAAAAATAAGATGAGCAGAAGAATACAAGGCCTAGAACTGATGATAGCCCTCAAGAAGTGTAAGTCTGATGGCTCGATATGAAACACTTACAGCAAGCTTCCTGGCCAGAAAATGTCTCACCACCCAACTTCCCTTCTCCTGAAGCATATATCAAGTTCTAGGCTATAAAAGGCTTAATAAGTAGGATTTAAGTGGTTTTCAAAACTCAATACCAAAATATTTACAAAGTCACCTCTTAGGTTTTCAAGCTTTTACTTTTTACCATTCCAGAGCGGTTATAAATATTTCTGTCAATTCAATGCTATAAAGTTCCAAGTACCATTACAGAAAAATATTATTGACTCATGAATGGACATCCTGAAGAATGCTAAAGTGTGCTAAGTATTATATAACCACGGGGGATATGAAGGTGAGAAATAATGTCCTTAGTCAAAGAATATAAAGAAGATCATGAAGAAGTCAACAAGCGTGCTCTGTCCTGATACGGAGAATCACAGAGTATTAGCAGTGTGAATGCTGAGTGGCCCATCCATCTCAACCGGAGGTGGGAATCCAGCCTGGAAGGTTTCCCAAAGGTGAAGTAAGTTCACGTAATCTCTGCATGAGATGGAAATACCCTGATGATGAAGTGGATGGAGGAAGGATGTTCTTGGCAGAGGAAAAATGTTTCTAAATCTAAATTCACAGTCATGGAGTGTGGCTGACTAGAAGATGTGCAGGTAGTCCTCCTGTACAGCTGGAGTGCGTAAGCAAAAGCTAGAGAGATGGATAGAAAGCACAAAGGTCCTATAACCGAAGTGTTTTCAGGTCATCTTACTTGTGATGGAACTTCCTTCTTTGGTTACAATGAGAAAATAAAACTACACAGATTTTTGTATAGCATTCTCAATATTGCTCTGGACACATTTGAATGTTTGATATTAAATGCAGAATTATTTTTGAAAAAAAGCAGAAGGTTTTAGAACGATGTTGACAAAGCTGTCTAAAAGCTCTATCGGCCATTTGACTGAATTTCCTATTAATCAGAACAGCACTCTGGCTGTACTGACACAGTGCAGCTCTAGCCCAATGCCGGTGGGGATTCTTGTTTTCTTAGCTGCACTCAGTTTCTTCCTCTCTCCCTTCTCCCTTATCTCACATTTTAAGGTTGCTGGAATGTAAAGTCAGACAAGGAAGTGTTAAAAAGAACCCAATGCCAGTGCATCTGGGGATCTTATTAAGGCAAGAGGCCCACAAAGAAGCATCAGGAAAGTAGAGGTACCTACTCAGCACAGGCAGGAAGAACCAAGGGGATGGAGGGAAAATGACTTAAACTCAGAGACATGATTTCATTTTTTTCATCTAGTAACAAGTACTCTGACCTCTCTTGCACTATTAAGAATGCACTGGACACCACACCAAAGCAGATGTACTGGGATGTGGGTGGTGTGGGGGACCAATGTCTTTAATATGTCTCTTTGGGATTACTGAGACATCCAGTATGTCATCATAGATGTACCACATTTTTGAGAGGATATTTGAACAGTAGGGTCACACAAACTGAAGCATCCATCATCTGCCTCATGATTTCCACCTTTTTCATTCCTCTAGCAAAGCTTTTGAACAGAATATTTGGATAGAAATTGATAATAGTCCCGCAAGTGATGTCTTCATACCATGTTGTTCTCTAGACACAAGTTTCTTTGTCCTTGGGTGCTGACCTTCCTTTTTCTACACAGTAAGAATATATGTGCATTGAGATACAATTTTTTTGGAAAAGTATTTTATTTTAATAAATAACATGTGGTCACATTATTGTTATCAGAAACTAAAAGTAAAAATATTCTCCAAGCTAAGGCTTTTCCACTCAGTCATCTTAAAAATGTCTCAAATAAATGAGTGACCTTGGCCACTGTCAAATTTCATCCATCAGAAAGTCAAGCAGCCTTCCACTGGGAGACTTTTACCCTAGCATGACATTGACACTCTGAAATTGCTTCAAACTCTCATAGTTTGTCTTGACTTTTGGAACTCAGAAATGATTATATTGACAATATAAGTGTACTTGGAGTGCTTCTTGAATAAATTGCTGTGGGAGATCTGATTTGCCTTATCAACAGAACAATCCAAACAACTGAGAAAAAATACAGGAACAGAACACAGAGCCTTCATCAACAAGTTATATAAGTACAGGCTTGAGTTACCAGAAATTCAGGAATCAGGCTGGAAAATAGAAGAGAAGGATGGCAAATTTTATTCTCAGAGACAGTGTCCATTCCTTAGTCGATTCTTCAAGTCCATCATCCTGTTGCAGACACACCAGGTGTCTACATCCTTCCGTATCCCGGGTAGAGACATCACCATTCTGCTGCAATACTTTCACAGACCAACTTGATATAGAATTGTGAATCATCTCCGTGTCCTGCATTTTTAATCAAGGTTTCTTAATCAATGCAATCTCATGATTACTATGGCTCAGGGCTCTTGTTGCAACCATCTGAGCAGTGATGTGGACTCAGCATTTCCTCAAGAGCCTTTGCCTCTTCACACTGAGATACCTGGAGGGATGAACAGTGCCTGTTTCCTTGTTCATAGTTTCTAGGCTCTAATGGGAACGTTTTAGAATTTTCAAGCAGTATTGACTTAGGATTTCCTTAAACAGACGTGGGAAGTTCTCTCACCACACAATGAGCATTAAGGTTTATATTTTTTGTGTTTTCCCTTCATCTTTTTGATCACAAAAGAGCAATTTTTCAAAATTTATCTGCTTCCATCAGCTGTTTCCTCAAAATCAGAACAAAATGTGGCCAGTGGCCACTTGACTTAGTCTGCCCTAATTCCCAGAGGAAATGAAAGAGAATTAAACAAGATTAGAGAAGTATAACAGTTTGCTCTATACTAAGTGAAATCAGCTAAGACAATAATAAACATTAGCTCAGTAAATCAATTGTTAGAGCAATGCATTGTGTGTGTGCGTATGTATGTATATATGTATGTGACAATGTATTTTTGAATGTTTAATTGATGGTCTTATTCCACTAAAAAGACAAAATTTATTAAACAATTCAGAAAATTTTTCATGAAGAGACTTGAAAGCTCTTGAAGGAAACCTTAGATCAAGATAGAAGTTCTTCCAGGGTTTTGTAACGTGGAACCATAAGGACAAATTAATAAGAAATCAGAAACTCTACTTTGAATCTTGAAATGCTGGTTCTTCTGGGGTTTTTGCTTGCTTGTTTGGTTTGGTTTTGGGGGTTTTGGTTTGTTTTTGTTTGTTTTGGTCTCTTTGAGACTGGGTCTCCCTGTAGTCCTACTAGCCTGGAACTCACTATGTAGACCAGGCTGATCTACATCTCACAGAAATCTGCCTGCCTCTGGTTGCTGAGTGCTGGGATTAAAGGTGTGGACCACCAAAACCAGCAGCTCTCAGAATATTTTTGAAAGGTTTACATATAACTTAAAATTTCCCCTTTCCTCTATTCTCAATAAGCCTGTCTGTCTCCCCGTGGGTAAATGCTACAACATAGTTCTTTGGTATATTTCTTGAGATAAGTTGAAATAATTAGAAAATACACTATACACATGTATGTATACATAATTATACACACAGGACTATCATTATTTTCTAAATCCATGATTTTTACCTATAAAAGCAAAAATTTGTTCACAACCAGCAATGCATATAATGTTTAGCAAGTATTTACATTTTGAATACATAAATACTTATCAAGCTTGGCCTATTCTATGATCATAAAGGTCTTTTTAAGCGGCAAAATTTGAAAGTTAAGGTTTTCATATCTACACAAATACCAACTTTCAAATATCAGTGCAGGTTTCATTGAGAATGGGAAAGTGGATACCATAAAAGGAATAGAAACATGTAGACATGCATCATCTATCTATCATACTTGGTGTGGGGATGAAAGCTATCTGTTTTGTGAAGACCCACGGGACATAAAATACAAAGAAAGCCATATAGTTTTACATTGCCAACATGACACAGGTGTGTACCACATGAGGCCGTGAAACAATCCAGCCATAAGAGATGTGTTGACAGCTCTAAGTCCACACTATGTTCTTCCCAAAGAGCACTGGTATGATTGTTACTGTTGCTTTGCTTTTCATACAACTTTAGACATTCCCAAGTCTTCTGCTAAGCCCAGGGTCTAAGTAGAAAGAAGGAAGGATGGTGAACCTTTTTGGAAATAGTTGTTGTTGCTGCTGGGTCTCTTTCTCAGGCTCAGTTGTTACCATGGAAACAATCCCCACATAAACTTACACCTATGTGGAGATAGCACTGAGTTCACACCCAGATCAGCATCAGCTGTGTGATACCGCACAAGCTGCATCATCAATCTCTGTAGCAGATCTGGACCCATGCTTCTCTGTCTGATCTTGTGTGTTCATCAGGATAGACTTTATTGAAAGGCTATTCCTGGACCCTATCCAGTTTTATAGAAACAGAATCTCTAGGAGAGAAATCTTCGAGGTAAAGAAGTAGTTTTAAAAAATAATCCATGGAAGTTTCATGATTACTTATTGTAAACCTGCTGAAGTTAGGAATATGTGTTGATTTTATTAAGGAACAAACGGAAACTCCCTAGCTTAGCCAAGGGTCATAAAAATTACTTTGGAGGGATAATTCAAATAGTACAATTACAAAATTTGTCTTACTATGTTACGTTTTTAAAGTCATGAGATCAGGCAAATTTATATGACTTCAATGAAATTTTTATATTATGGACAACACTTAATGTAGAAGAGAATATAAAATCAGGTAGTTATTCCTCAGTTTGAGTTATGTTAATTGTACTCAGCCTATCACAGAATTATAAGGGATGTGGTAATTGTAACATGGAACACAGGACTCATCATCACTGTGCATGCTGAGGTGATGTTTTGTGAACACAGAGAAGACTACTTTGTCCTGTAGATTTTCAATGAGGGGAAATGGGTAAAAACAATGAAGGGGAAAGAAGTTTTTAAAAACTACAAAAATAATGATGATCCAGGTAAAAGTCATCCTTTAGATTTCTCTGTGTATTTTGACCAGATGGAAAAGGTGAATGCTTCCCATTCATTCCACAATCAGCAATGTGCATGTCCCTGTTGAGAACATGGGTTGTATTCAAAATAGATGTTTCCTGGAATCTCCTCAATGATGTACAGAGAACAGAGTAGAGCAGGCAAAGTCAGTGAGAAGCAAACTTTTATTTCATGGAATTAACTTTTTTCTTGGGACTTAGGGGAGGCTTTCTGAACACATTAGGGAAGCTAGTGTATGTTCAGTCCACTGAAAGAAACCCGGTGTTCTTACTTTATAACCTGGGCAGTGCTAACAGATATGTTCTTGTCTTCGACTTTTTGTGTCAAAAATCAATTTCCAGGACTACAGAGATGGCTCAGTGGTTAAGAGCACCGGCTGTTCTTGCAGAGGACCCAGGTTCGGTTCCCAGAACCAACATGGCAGCTAATAATTGTAACTCTAGTTCTAGGCTATCTGACACCCTCTTTTGGCCTCTACAGGCACCAGGCACACAAACGGGCCACATAAATCCATGCTGTCAAAACACATGTATATATAAAAAATTAGTTAAACAAATCGATTTTCTAACCATCTTTTCTTTAAAGTGAATTATGTAAAATGAACTCAAAGATTTCCCATGGGCTGCACAGCATAAGTTGTTTAACTCAATTTTCAGATCCTCAGTATCTGTAATTCTTTTCTCTTAAATATGTTCCAGAATATACCTGGTAATTCTTTGGCAACATTATGGGTTAAAATATAGTCAAAATCCCCACACATTCTAAATGTTAATGTTATGCATTAGCCAGAAGTACAGAAAAATAAAATTAGGAATTTTAATGTGATGTGTTTGTGTGTATGTGTGTGTGTGTGTATGTGTGTGTGTTTGTGTGTGTGTGTGATACAGTTTCGAGTGCTAGGATCACATACTTGAGCTGCTTGGATGAAGGAATTTTTAATGATTTTATTTTAAATTTTTGTCTTAAACGCGTCTTCTTTGTATTATTCTTCATTCTCAAAAAAATATTACATTTATTTACTTAGTATCGAAGAGCCAGAATGCACTGACTCCATTTTGGCTAGCTTCTTCAGACAAGCCCAGACATGCTCAGGCATATTGTAAATTTCTAGTTGCCCCCCCCTCCCCAGGAAGCTATAGATTAAGTAAGCCCTGGACATGTAAAAGCCTTATAAGGTATGAGCAAAAACTTCTGGCCCTAAAGATATCAGTCAGCACATTCCAATGCCCTGAAGATAGCCCCTACCAATCAAAACTTCCCCGTACTCAGGATATTGGGCCATCCAATCATTTTAAAAGACGGTTGGCACGTGCAGGTTTCTGTGGAGCTCTCCAATAAAAGCTCCTGCCTGCTATTGTCTGGGGCCAGACTCCATCTTTGGCTCATGAAGTCTGTGCCTGGCTAGCCACCATTTGGTTTCGTTTGCTCTAAATTCCTGAATAAACTTTTTGTACAATCTTCTTGGTGTCTGTGGGAATTATTCTTGATTCTCGGACCCTAACTGTATTTTGGTGTACACATGAGATGTGGTATACGTAGAACTCTTGAGTATAACTTGGGGAGTCAGTTCTCTCTTCCACCAGGGCTCAAACTCAGGTTGTCAGGCTTGGTGGCAAGTGCCCTTAATGGGTAAGCCACCTTCCTGATTTTTACCCTTAATTCTTTAGTGACCCTGGTCTCCCACTGGATATTCTGGAAGCAAAACTTCAAAGTAGTAATGATAACTTACACATTTCAAAATTTAACTGAATGTGAGCCACACTATTTAATTGATAAGAAAATACTTATGGAAACATATGTTGTGATGAATTTTAGGATCAATAACTTTGATCAATAAGGCAGTGAAAATCTACTTAATGGAACCACATCAAATACCTATGACTTTTTAAGTTACAAAATGTTTAACATTATGTATCATATTAATAAAACAATCTTAAACAAGGGGTAGAGAGATGGCTCAGTAGTTAAGAGCACCTACTACTCTTGCAGAGGTGTTCTGTTCCTGCATCATGTCAGGTAGCTCACAGGCACCTGCAACTCCAGCTGCACCTGATTCTGGCGTCCCCAGGCACCTGCACTCCTTCACATACCGCCCCCCCCAAATTTAAAAATAATAAAATTTAGTCTTTAAGCAAAAAACAAATCTAAATACATTCTGGCAAATTTTAGATGTCAATTCATCTCTGGGGTAACAGGCAAGACTAATAGGTAAGTCATAGAGCTAGCTGTCGTAAGTACAGTACCTGGATGGTAACTGGTGTGCAGTCCAGAAGGCTGAATGACTTGAATGCTGAGCGAATAGCCAAACAGCTGCTTTAAGGAACCTGAGCTTTCGTATCCTGCATCTCATGAAAATCAGAAATCTCTCCCTCAAATTTAATATCGCTCATTCCTCCTGGTCTGATGCCATAGGTCATCAGAGATGTTTTCCTAAACGTAATAGCAGACAAGGGAGAAGATACACACTCTTTACAAAGCCAAACTTGAGATGCAAAAGGCCATGGTCCCTGTTTCCATGTTTGTTTTTGAAATGTGTACCTTAGGAGTAGTGTACCTTGTGTACTCATGGAAATATAGACCTACCATGTTCAATATAACAAAGGAAATTAAGTCTTCCTCTAAGGAGTTAGGACAAACCAATCTGGTCAAGTTTCCCAACTGTAACAGCCAACTTTGCTCTGCTCCAATTCCAGAGCCCCAAGATATATTCCTATCCCCCACCCTTCACTGTCACGCCCTCTGTCCACTCAAATGTTTTTCATTCGCACAGCTGGGCTGTCCCCTGCAGGCTTTCTTCTGCCTGCCCAACTTGTGACGTTTTCCTGGCTCCAGCAAAGTTCTGGGGTTGTTACAAACAGTGCTTGAGGGGACAGAGGATTGTCTAAATTAAAACAACAACAACAAAACTAGGTCGATCTTGCAAGAATCCGGATGGGTGGTCATCCCACACAAACACAGTATGATCTTTCTCTCTCTTTCTCTCCCTCCCACCATTAAACAGGAATGATATCATCATTTTGAGAATGAGTTAACCTAAGGTTTTGGCTATGGCCAAAGGTCTATTTAATGGTCAGTGTGGCAAAGATACCTGGAACTCTTCCTTTCCTGTCATTATTCCCAGGGATCTAATTGCTTTATGTTCAAAGAGTTACACAGTTAAAAAAATATATACACTCAATCCTATATATAAAGCTGAATTAATAAACTGCTTCTCCATGCAGTTTTGACAAAAATTGGGGAAATAAAGTCTCAATTAGTTTGAACAGGGTGGAATGATACATTTCATTTTGTTTTGCTCATTAGGCTACGATTTGTTATTGTTTGCATGGTGGGTTTCTGCTTATGATTCCAGTTCACACTGACAAAAAACGAACAGAAAACTGTTGTCAAGAAATGGAATGAGGCAGAGTTACAGCTCAGCCAGGGCTGCCAGCAGTGCCTTTCCAACAGCTGCAGTGGGACATGTTGACGTTGGAAAGAGATGTGGCCACATTTGTTCTTCTAAGCTCTGTATTCAGCACAGAGGTCACCAGGGAGCAGCCTTGTCTGTGTGGGTACTAACCCTTCACCGTGATGCTCCCTCAGTCACTACATCTCACAATGAGGCCTGAAACCAAAGCAGGGCTCAACATCCTCAAAGTCTCTGTCATCAACCCACGGTGTACTTCTAGAAGTTACTTAATGTCTCTTCCTTATCTCATCGCTAAAATTGTAAATAATGACTCCAAACTAACACAGTGGAAATGGTTTTCAAAACTTTTATATGAAAAATAAATGCTGATTTCTGATAGACTTCATTTTCAAGCCGTATCCAATGTGTTCCCTCTTTTTTTAGTTCGTGTCGTGGTTGTGATGCTCTCTAGCACAGCTATTTGTAGAAACCACTCTATTTTTAGACTAGAAAGGGGGCGAGACAAACGTCTGTGATTTTTGGCCTCATCACGGACAGACCTCATACATTCTTAATTTATGACTAATCATCTGCTGTTATTAAGTGTCCTAAATTAATTTCCTTCCTAATTGTGACTAGGGCTGGCTAATGAATGATTGTGGGTACTAACAACATTGCATTCCCAAATCAGTTTAGCAAATTTTTAGCAGTCAGAGAATGCAGGTCTCATTCTGGTTCTTTCCACATAGACTGTCACTGAGCTTCACGCACCACAGTTATCTATCTAGTCTCCTCACCTAAAGGTCAAGTAAGCACAGCCATGAAAATCCACTACTATTAATTGCTATAGTAAGAAACATACCAGCTATTTTTTAACTTGTAGAACAATTACCAGGTAAGTGTATTATAGGTGATATTAAATGCAAACTTTGATTAAGCTTCCCAAACTCACCTTTCTTTTCCACAAGACTATCATCAAGTGGGACCAAGTAACAGCTTTTGGAGAACAAAGTGAATGGGAAATAAAGACCTTTCTTGTGAAAGTTTCTGAATGGCAGATTTATTAATGTGTATTATTCCCTCAGGAGTTTGTTCACTGTCATGGCCATCCCCTCTTCGAAGTCTTCCATTGTTGCTGTGAGTCATGTCCCTGCCTCTCTGGCTTTGACTCTTTCTCTCTTTCTCTCTCTTTCCTTTACTTTCTTACTATGTCAATTTCTAGATACTTTAAAGGGATTAATATAGAAAAGTAAAAACAAAACAACAATGAAATGACAAGCTGCAGAGCCCTCATGTGTTGAAATACCTTGTTTAGAATTCTTTACTGAAAAACCTCGCATAGATGCTGAAATGTGAATTGTTATTAATAGGATATCCATATTCCCTCATGTTTTGTTTTCTTGATAATGGTCAGACACAAGCTTTTTGCCTGAGTATATGCCTGAGTACCTCTGTGTGAGGACGCTGATTTTGGAAGACAAAGCATGTCTCCAAATATCACTTTCTTCTCTCAAATTTGCTTCTTTCAACTTATTTCATCTTCTCTGCTCTATATACGTACATGTCTTATATATAGATTATTGGAGCCAAAAGTTTCCTAAACCTAAGAGAAGCCATATGTGTGCATGTAAATTATTAAAATTTCCAAAATATTCCCTCTAGAGTTTACATTTGGGCATTCAATACCAAGTACATAATATTTATAAAATTTCATATTTAAAATCCTAAATGCTTTCTTCACCTGTATCATTTTTACTTCAAACTAATTAAAAGACATATAAAAGTATAATAAAACTATATGTTCACTAATTTATTTAGTTTTAGATAAAATGAACTTTCTGTCGCCCAATTTAAAATGAGACTACCTTGTGTACCACTTTTTCTAACATCATCTACATTAATTATTGACCATCTCAATATTTTCAGCTCTCACTGAAGATGGGACAAAGATGATGCACCTTCTACCATTCTGTACATAAATAAACCACCCTTAACAAACAACCTTGGGTAACATGTAGTCTACCTTTTTAGGAATGGAACCAAGTATCACTCTATATTCAGAATCATTTGAGGGTTTGTTGTTAGAGTTGTAAATAGCACATGATGTTTTAGGTGGCACATGTTTATTTCCGTTGAAAGGACATGCCCTACTTTTGAGGAAGGAAAGACTTGTAAGACATCAAATGTTTCTTGCAAAACAACTTGATGAAATAAATGTAATAAATGAAATAAATGTAAATGAATCAGAAACATGTGATTGTGCTTCAATTAAAATGAATGGGTTTAAACATGACGGGAGTCCAGTGCTTGAGGGAAAGAGTGTGGCAAGGCGGGAAGTGGCATTTGTTTTGTTCTCATCAGACTCCGGTTTTCGAAAAACAGCCTACTACTGTGAAAGCAACTTCGTTCAGATTCTCCAAAGTCGATTAACGGAAGTGAAAAGGGGAATAATAACACACAGATCTATCTTACAGCTTTATCTGCCTCCAATTACAATGCGTGCATAGCCACTGTGCAATCCTCTCAAAGCATTTTGAAACTGAAGTTTGCTGTTTTTCAATGTATGTCTTCCAACTGTAAACAAGACTGTAATGATTCTAAAATAAATTGTTTGAGATTCACATACAAACTTCATCTTTACTTCCTCTTTCTAACTGAAGGTGATCAGAGGTAAATGGAAACACGTGGTGTGGTGACCTAATGTATCCACACATGTGCAAACCCACAGGATGAGCATGGAGAGAGAGCAGAGAGAGAGAGAGAGAGAGAGAGAGAGAGAGAGAGAGAGAGAAGCAGTGCTGTGGGGTTGGGGCATGAGGTGAGATTTCATAAGTGCAATACCCAAAACGAACCAATTATTTTAGATCTACAAAGATTTTATCAATAGTCTCATCCTCACATCATTTATGCAAACTTTAAAACAAAAATAGAGCACTCAAAATATACTTTGTATTTTTTGGTTAAATTTTATGTATGACTGAAAAATCAGAAAAAAAATATCAACTTTCAAAGAAAAGAAGGGTAGGCATGGTGATGCTTACCCATAATCCCAGTATGTGGGAGGCAGACGCATGAAGATTGTCACAAGTTCAAGACCAGTGTAATCTACACAGTGCGTTCCAAGCAAACAGGGGTAACATAATGAGATTTCCCCCACACACACACAAAAACTGAAACAAAACAAATAAAAACAGCAACAAAACAAAACAATTTGTCTCGTTCTAAATACAACTGTGCTGCGTGATGTGGCAGCTCAGTTTCTCTAACTAGGGACATGTTGAAAGGAAAGTTGAACACAACTGGGATATCACTTTTATTTTTGAGTTACTATCTATCACAGCCAAAGCAGCTTTCAGGGCATGCTGCTTAGTGGAGAATAAAAGTGTGAGTGTGTTCTCGGAAGAGAAGATGTGGATGCTGTAGGGATGCTGTGCGTGAGGAGAGCTCTTTTGGCTGTGTGAGAACTGTGGAGTCAAGCACAGCACAGCCTCTCTCTGACCACTTGCTACTCTTTCGTTACTCTGTGAATGAGGTAGGGATGAGGGCACCATTCTTTGGTTTATTTGTGACTGACGGTGGTTTGCTTATCCAACTATTCTGGAAGAGTTTCTCCCTACCGTTTCACAGGCAGAGAGTGTGAGAAGTTTCTCTTAAAAATATTGGCTCTGTAAGTGGGCAGGTGATACGTGTTAGCGTCTAGCACAATCCTTTATTCAATTCCTCATCCTTCAATGACATGGAAAGCAGAGTGGTGAGGACTAGTGCTCCCTGTGTTCTTCCATTAGTGGCAATACGACAGCTAAGCTTTTTCTGTGCCCCTAAAGTCATTCTTATGGGTACTGAGGTGTAAATCCTCACTCCAATGTTGGGCAGTGATATGTGACTCGATTCCATTTTAAGACTGTGCTGTCAATTTCATCTTTGTCACCACCAAAAGTCAGTACTGGACCAGAGAGATGGCTCAGCAGTTAATAGCTGGCTGCTCTTGCAGAAGACCTGGGTTCGAGTCCCAGTACCCACATGTTGGCTAACAACTATCCATTATTCCAGTTCCAGGGGATCCTACACCCTTTTCTGTCCTCCATGCGCATTACATGGCATGGGTGCACTTACATACATGCAGGCAATACACTCATACACATAAAAGATGAATAAAATTTTAAAAATTTAAATAAGAAAGTCAATTTCTAAAGTCTTCAGTTAAGGGTCACCTTGGAGGATCAACGTTCAGAAGGTTACACAGTGATGTATTAATTCAAGCACAACTGTGACTTGTTTCCTTCAAGGTTTGCCATCATAATGTCCTCTTGGTGTAACAGGACCTCACCTACTGCTCACCTGCACTTTTCAATTTGATGGCAGGCCTATCCTTGCAGCAGTGATAAGGAATGTGAAGTTGGAAGATACTGCCATAGTCCGCACCAAGGATCATCAGCTTGCATGGTGTGTCGAAGGAAAAAGAAGCGTTGCCATAGAGATGGCATGTGTTGCGCTGGTACCCGCTGCAATAACGGTAAGACACCTCACAGGTACTCGCAGGCCTCTTTGACTTGCTAAGCCTGCCTTGAAAGCTAGCTTAACTTCTCCTTATGCAGGCTCCTGAGATACAGTTCATCTTTTAGGACTGGGAAGGATTGGATCATGGTTTAAGTAATATGAGATTACCTGGGTCACCTCCCAAACTTTAAGTTTCCTGGACTCTGACCACACTCTAGACTTTATGCTTTATACTGATAGAGGATATTGCAAAGTTGAAGTGTTGTGTGCAAAAGCACTGGTTAGTTACTCTGTTCTGCTAAACACCTGAATGAATGCATGCAAAGAGCCAAAGCAAAGAAACTGCTGAGTCCTTCACCCAGGTCCAGAGCAGCTTTGCATTCCAGTTCATATGTTTGAAATGTGCCTGGGTACCCTTACTTGGTAAGGGAGTGATTGGTCTTCCAAATACAGACAAAGGATTCAACCCTCTAGCCTGGCTGTGCCCAACCCCAGTGAATTGCAGGTAGACATTTATTCAGCAGTAATGAAATGAAAAATCACAGGCAACACATGATTAAATAACTTCAGAAGGGAGTTAGTAATCCCAGCACTTGAGAGGAGAGGCTGAGGGACCTCTGTGAGTTCAAGGGCAGCCTGGTCTTCATAGTAAGTTGCAGGCAAGCTGGGGCTACAGGAAGACCTTATCTGAAAAAGACACCTCCCCCCAAAAGTAGAAGCATAAGCTTAATCATAAAATGACTTAACCAGGCCCATATTGTTATGCCTGCTCTGGCCTGGAGGCACAGACTTGCTGTGGGTACCGTGAAGAGGTGTTGAAAGAAAGAAGACCTCATGCCATTAGTGAAGTGCACTGTGTGGACTGAGACTGTATTGCTCATGAACAAAAGAACCCTGGATCCTGAGGATGTCTTGTCAAATGACTTTAGAACACAGTAGTGAACACTGATTTATTTCTTCACTATGCCACTGTTCTAAGTACTGTGTATATCTGCAATAGTCAAATGAGAGCAATTCTGTTTTTATTCCTACTTTCTAGTTTGCCCAAGGTCACTTGATCCTGAAAGAGGCAAAATTTAGATCTAAGAAGCTTGACTACAGAGCCAAAGTACGTTATACTCAATAAATAAATAAATAAATGGATACACTAACAGATAAAAGATAAGCAGTAGGCAGATTACGAAGCAGTCAGTTAATGTCTCATACTTCACAGCCAAATAAATATGACCGTTTAGAGTCAAACTGATGTGTTTTCATCCTCACTCCCAGGCATCTGCATCCCAGTCACTGAGAGCATCCTGACCGCTCACATCCCAGCCCTGGATGGCACTCGGCACCGAGATCGAAACCACGGTCACTATTCAAATCATGACTTGGAATGGCAGAATTTAGGAAGGTCGCACACCAAAATGTCTCATATAAAAGGTAGGGTTACCTGTACGTGTGTGTTTATTCTTTCTTTCCTTTATAAAGAAGTAAAAGAAAACATAATTCTGTTGGGCTTGTAAAACATTACCAAAAGTTACTTTAATGGAAAATTTTAAACTGAATTAGGTAGGGATTTTAGAGAATTTTTAGAAAATATACATTACAAGAAAGACAGAAGTCTGACCTGCCATGACATTTTCTAAGCAAATCTTTCATATGAAATTTAGAATAAATCTTCTGTACAGACAGGTCTGTTACAAACCTTTCAAAGGATAAAGCACTGAAAAACCAATGAGAAATCCTTGTGGCAGATGATTAAATCGCTAAGCTCTCGAGTCATTTCTTCACCTTTTGAGATTTGGAACTTTTATTTCGCTAATGAAGCAGATGATATGTTATTCATAAACCACTCTGTGAAAAATAATTGGTTTATAGTGGGGTTATGCATGACCAGACAATCCCTTTCTTCATATCTAAATATTTCAGAATCCTCCTAATTACTAATAACCAACTTGGAAAACATCAAGGCCTTTTACTAATAGCAAAAATTTGAAAGCCTTTAACGTTTGAAGGAAGCTTTTCTCAAGCATTTGTGAGGTATTCCTCTTCCTCTGTGAAAAATAATTGGTTTATAGTGGGGTTATGCATGACCAGACAATCCCTTTCTTCATATCTAAATATTTCAGAATCCTCCTAATTACTAATAACCAACTTGGAAAACATCAAGGCCTTTTACTAATAGCAAAAATTTGAAAGCCTTTAACGTTTGAAGGAAGCTTTTCTCAAGCATTTGTGAGGTATTCCTCTTCCATGGTGTATGTGATTAAAAGTGCCCACTGTTTAAAAGAATTCTGGAAGAATGCATCTTCCCATTTTTGGAAATCTATGATATGCATGGGTACACTGAGGTGTACTGAGAAGTCCTGATCTGAAAACCTAGTGTCCCTTTTAAAAAATGTTATTGCCATAGCTTGCCTGAACTCAAGGCATTTTCTCACATTTTCTGAAGATCCTGTTCCCTAAAGATGCAACCTTTAGCCTGGACTGTTACTGGTCACATGGACAGTGCTAAAGACATTCACAAATCACTCTTCTTTTCTTGTCATTTTCCTGTACTTACCAATGTCCTGAATTATTTTACATCCCTCTTTTTTTATTATCTTTATTTTATGTATATGCGTGTATATATGCATGTAGGTAAGTGCACCCATAGCGTGCAATGCCCGCGGAGGACAGAAGAGACTATTGGATCCTCTGGAACTGGAGTTGTTAGCTGCCATGTGGGCGCTGGGATTCCAACCCAGGTTTTCTGTAAGAACAGTCAGTGTTCTTAACCACTGAGCAATCTCTCCAGCCCCGTATCTCTTATCCATCAAAATCATATATATCATATATAATTGCCGTTGCATGAGAGTCTTTTCATTCCAACCAGATATCTATGTCTCAGCACTGTTCAAAGTCTACTAATTATTTTATCTAATTATATATGATTTTTTTCTTACAGAAAATAGAAAGAAATCTTACGTCAGATGGCTAATGAGTTGTAGCAAATCTCACAATGGAATTAGCTACCTCTCGGTGATAGATAATCCTTTAAACCCAAGGTGGACACACTATTGCCTGTGAGCCTAATCTGTCAACACCAGATTGTCTAAAATAATGCTTTGTAAAAGCACAGACTTACCCATTCACTTAGGCCTTATCTGTCACTAATTTTTACAGTGTTGTAGAACTGAGGAGCTGTAGCAGATCATTTAGTCTTGAAACCTGGATATATTTGACATTTTGTATTTAACAGAAAAGCTGGACAACCAATCCCTGATTTATATTGGAACACATTTCAACCTAGCCACAATGGGTGGAGGCCATTTGCTGACTTGATCTTTTTGTTTGTACCCCACATACCCAACATTATGATTCCACATACATTTAAATATGTTGTTGGCTGCCCCTGAGCGTATTGGCTATGAATGAGCCTAGCTGCCCTCTTTCTGCTCTGTTCTGGCCCACAGCTTCTTAAAGGATCCATTTCCTGCCCCCTCTACTCCCTTTTTAATGCATCCAGTTGGGTGTAGACAGGTTCCCACTGCCTCAGTTGGTGTTTCTGGCATGACTGTGTCTCCTTGAGGCTTCAGCTCCTGCCAGATGTGGTTATTGGGTCCTGGCTAGTGGACCCAACACCTGAATGTTGGCATCACATACACCTTGGGGTCCGCCAGCCTATATATGGTAGTGGCTTCCAGCAGCTGATCACTCCCCTCTGGCAATTCTTAGTTTCACCACTACACATTTGACCAATTCTCTGCATTAAATACCTGCTGTTGTGAATACTCAGAATTTCTCCTTTCCAGTAGTGCTCAACTGAAACATGGTCTTAGGACTCCCTGAGAATTTCAGTCTTTTTGAATCAGGGCTTTGTTTAGGCCTGTTAAAAATTCATCAAATTAATTAGTTTGAAATCAGTCTTTTATTTTTTTTGTTTTCCCCATAGGGGGGAAAAATCAGAGAACTATCTAAAGTTATACTACAGGCTGTGGGGATGACTAAGTGGTTAACCTGCTCCCATGAAGGCATGGCAGGACTTCCAATCCCCAGAGCACTTATGGATGTGGGGTGAGAGTGGCAGCCCACTTGTCCAGCCTCAATTCCAGCCTCAGAAGGATGAGACAGGGGACTCCCAGAGCATGCTAGATAGCAAGTCTAGCCATCTTGGCTAGCTCTAGGTTTGACGGAGAGACCCTGCCTCAGTGAATAAGGTGCAAGGGAAAGGAAGATGGCGCCCTCCACATAAACCTCAGTCTTGTACCTGCTCTTCCGTGCACCTGTGTGCACACCCATACACATGCAAAATGTGCATACAACATATGCATATGAAAATAGAAAAAGTGTACTGTGACAAAGTAAACATAAAGCACAGTCCAGCTGTTCATTAAGCTCCATATTCAGATGATTAAAGAGAGAGAGCCTATTCTTTTGCATCCAAGGCTTTTCATTATCAGTGGCAACGTCGTATAAGATAACATAAGTCATTCTGACTGCAAAGTAGAAATGGTTCTAAAGCGTCATTATGACGTCTTTTGGCCATGTTTTCTTTAGGACATGAAGGAGACCCCTGCCTGCGATCATCAGACTGCACTGATGGGTTTTGCTGTGCTCGCCATTTCTGGACCAAAATCTGCAAACCAGTACTCCATCAGGGGGAAGTTTGTACCAAGCAGCGCAAGAAGGGCTCTCATGGACTAGAGATTTTTCAGCGGTGTGACTGTGCGAAGGGCCTATCCTGCAAAGTATGGAAGGATGCTACCTACTCTTCCAAAGCCAGACTCCATGTGTGTCAGAAAATCTGATGAGCACGGGGGGAAATTCAACACGAGCAGACTGTGAACTTGTGTATTTAATGCATTATGGCATGATGGAAAATAATGTTTGGAGTGCAGGAGTGAGGGAGGTGGTAAGGGTGCGGAGCACAGAAAGGAAGAAAAGCAGAACCGGATGGAGCAGTTAGTGATGGCGGAAGCACAACCAGTGTTTCCATTATGCAACTCGTTTATGTAAATAATGTACACATTTGTGAAAATGCTGTTATTAAAAGAAAGCACAGAGTGGACATTGTTGACGAATACCACCCGACTTTCCAAGAGTTTAATTTGTGCTGAAGGAGACATTTCCTTCAGATTGGGGATGGCCTATAAAAATAATGTAAAAGCCATATTTCTATTCAAAGTTGAAAACAAGCAACATGGTTAATTTGCATCATCACAAAGTCATCTTTTAGTTAGGAACTCTGACTACCTTTTTTACAAGAAAAAACGGACAATATTTGCCAAGTCTTTTCAAGATAGCCACTAGAAAAAAGGTCAATTTGCTTCTCTTCAAAGTGCTCATTTTCCCAGAATTTAATTTCACCTATAGTTAATAAAGATATATATATAGATATATATATATATATATATGCCAAAACATCTTT
>NW_008344991.1:629358-640172 GCF_000622305.1 Nannospalax galili
TATATATGCCAACATCTTTTGTTCTGAAGGAATGGCACTGCATTTCTCTTAGTCATATATGACTCCTTTCCAAGCCACAGTCACTAATTATGACTAGTGTAACACAAGCACAAGGCAGATTTTTCAAAGATTGGACAAAAAAAAAAAAGCAAAGCAAAGACATTTAAAACGTGGGAAGCAAAGCTGAAGGGGAGAATGCTATTCTATAAAACTTTGACATATTCTACATTTGATAGAATTAGAGTGGTAAATACATTTATTTTTGCATATCTGGAGTGGAGTAGGCCGAGGCTGATGCTAGAGACATGGATGGTTTCTATTGTGGGGAAGCACAGCAAGGAAGTGGGGGAAACTTTGTTGCTTGTCCAGGTTAGGGTGACAGTAAAATCATGTCTGAAACGCAGGCTTAATTCTTACAATTGACCCCAGAGACTCCGCAACCAAAGTGGAAGTTCACCATGGGGTTTGACAGCACAGCATTTACTCTGTAGGTGAGTTCCATTTAAGGCAATTTGCCCTTCCTATCCTCAAAATATCTTATCTTCTTGAGGTTGTAAAATAATCTCAATATAAGAAGGTCTCACAAAGTAGGTTCCTAAGGCAGGTGGTGTAAGGGAATCCATTGACAGACCCCTTTAAGCTTCTGATTGATGCTGTCATCAGAAGTTTCTATACTAACTTCCCTCTGTAGTGGGTATTTTATTACCAAAGACCTATAGTTTGTACTTACTGTAGCCACTGTTGGTTAGTAATGTAATAACTTGTAAAATCTACATACTGCTAATCTATAAAAGCCAGTCCTAAATTCTCTGAAACCATTTCATGACTCTTTTTTATTGAACCCAGTTCTAAATATTATGTCTACAGCATAAGAGAGAAAATAAAAGGTTACCACACTGTGATAACCTTTAAGCTCTATGGATCCCAAGTTCCTCTTATTTTGCTTAAATCCCACCTGCAATCTCAAATTCTAGTTCTTCTAGTACAAGCCTAAGAATTTCAGGTTCCCATACACACTAAGATGAATAAAATTTGTGCTCCACGTATGCCTGCTAAAGCAGAAATTATAAGCTAATTTACTTAAGAGCCAAAATTTGTGCAAACAGGTTGTATAAGCTTGGTGGCAGGAAAATAAAACATTTCAGTCAGACATTTCTCACACAGCCGCAGCCTTAGACTCTGCTTCCCACACTCTTTCCCTTATAGTCACCCCTTCAAAAATTATTATTTGAAGTAATTTATTTACTGGAAATGTTAATGAGATGTATTTTCTTATAAAGATATTTCTTACAGAAAGCTTTGTAGCAGAATATATTTGCAGCTGTTAACTTTGTAATTTAGGAGAAATGTATAATAAGATAAAATATATTAAATTTTTCTCTTTCAAAAAATTCAGTTCACAGTGCCTTGTGTCTTGTTTATGGGGAAAAACTGCTCATAAAATGTTTTAAGTTCCCCAAGCTCTACTGGATTTGGTCTCCTTTGCACCTGAATGGGAATCATTTGGATATCAGTACCATGAGATGGCCCAGTGTATTGTTACCAAGGCAACTTATTGCATAGAAGGATGGCCATAATTGTTGATTTATTTATAAAGTTAAACCAAAGTAGTTTAGCTTGTGATGTCCACCCATTTTTCCCTTCCTTTAGGCAATTCTTTAAACAAGGGGTCTCCACAAACTTCTTCAAAACACTTGAAGAGAGGTGATATACTCCCCACAATCTTTTCTTTTAGCAGAAAATTTCCAAAGTGGAGATGCCACCATGTTTAGGGTATTACTTCATTTCCATATTGAATGGAATGACAATACGACTTTATCTGTGGCTGGAAATGGATCAAATTACTTGTGCCAGATGAACCCAATTCTAGTTCCCGGCAAGTTGCTCCTTCTCATGCTTCCTGGGCCTTAAGAGACAGAAGTCTTGGCCCCACAGTACTCACCAGGCAGGAGACCAGGGGTGGTTCCAAAAACTCATATTGAAATACAGATGCTAATGTGTGGAAATATAGGAAGCAAACATTCTGTGACAAAGTGCGATGGATTATGTGTAACCATGGCAGTGTAATGAAGCCAGGACAGTCTCAGAGCAGAGGTAAGAGTTAAAGATCCCCAAAGCAATGCTGAACAATTTCCACATCATTTTAATCAGTCACTTAGGGTATTCCTAGTTATTCATTCCCTCAAATTGAGAACATTTGTATTTCCTTGTGAAAGTGTATTTTTAGACTGCTGCAATCATATGGGTGACATTTTTTTCCTTTTCCATTGCACTCAGTGACATTTTCTGAGAAGTGACAAATTGTCCTGACTTCCTCTTTCAATGAAAAAGTAAAGTACCTAACTTTGGCCTTTAAGCATTTCAAGGGGAAATGTTCAATTGTAGTTCTTCCTTCCAATTCAGGCCAGATAAGAACAAAGGTCAAAGACCCAGGTGATAGTACCAAAGAAAAAGGGGAAAGGAAGTGATTCTTATGCATTTCCACTCAAGAATTCTGTTCAAAATTCCTCCAAACTAGACAACTCATGTAAGAGAAGATATTGGAGGATGCAGTAGTACAGTGTTACTGTTCTATCCACATTGAAACACACCACTCCCCTTTATACCTCTTTTTGTAAATAACCATTTCTTTTTGGTGAAGACATGGGTTTAATCAAAATGTGATCAGCTATCACTACTAGGTGGTGCTATGGTTTGAATGACTTGTGTCCCCTCCAAGATACTTGGGTGGCAGTGCTGGAAGATGGTGTGGACTTTTAAGAGATGGGGCCTGGTGGTATATCCATAGGTCACCAGGGGCACGCCTTTAGGAGGGGTAGTAGTACCCAATCTCTCTCTCTCTAGTTTGAGATATAATTGCTTGCTTCCACATGTGCTCCAACCCTTGTTATCCAGGACGTGTGACAAAGGACCCAAGGGGATCCCTCACCATAAGCTTGAGTTCTGTTGTTGGACTTTCAGCTTGAAAATGAATGCCTAGTATTAAATCAATTCCAAGAGTGCTCTATTTTCAGAACTGGAAAATAATTCCCCATTCCCTTTACCACATCAGTTAAGTCAGTCATATTATCTAGCATAGCTCATAGCATAGTAGAGATTTTGCAATGAAAATAAATGACATATTCAGTAAGTAATAATATAATGCATAAACATACTTCAGTAATATTAAAATTGCAATATACTAACTCGACTTGATAGGCCTTAACATAAATGATAGAATGCATGAAATCCAGTGGGGTGGGGGTTATGGAAGGGTGTCTATGGGAAGGGGTTATAAAGATGATTAAGGTGTCATGTATGAAATACAGAAATTTCAACAAAAAATGTACAAAAAGTACAATGTAGAGAAACATTTAAATATTATTCCTCTTCCATTAAAAATTCCTTAGGAAGAAACTGAAAACTTAAAAAAATTATTTATTTTTAATTTTTTTATGTCTATGTGTGTGTTCCCTGCATGTAGGTAAGTGCACCCCTGTTGTGCAATGCCCGTGGAGGTCAGAAGAGGCTGTCGGATCCCTGGGACTGGAGTTATGGACTACTGTTAGCTGCCATGTGGGTGCTTGGATTTGAATCCGGGTCTTCTGCAAGAACAACCAGAGTTCTTAACTGCTGAGCCATCTCTCCAGTCCCTGAAAAGTTTTTTTACACTAAAAAGTATATTATCTTGTAAGTTATCACTAAGCCACAAAACTTGAGGCTCAAGGAAATTAAATTCTGTAACCATTATATTTGACTTCAAAATGAGTCCCAAACAACCAAAGTTCAAAATCTTCAAGTCAATAGCAAAAATTTCCCTCCATTATTCTGTATTGTCCTGTCTCAATGGGGTTCCTGGTGCCTGAGTGAGCTAGAACTCCCTCGGCAGCTATGGCCAGGACTGCCTCTTACTGGACTACAAGTCCAGTAGGACCACAAGGTTTTATTGATTCAGTCTCTTACACAGCTAGTGTTAATAAATTCTAGTAAATTTTAAGATCACAAAATACAAAGCAAATAAGGTGATCACGAGTTCTTAACTAATATTTTAGGCAACGAGTTGTCAAGACACTAGTAGAGATGCATGGGAATCAGTAAAGGAAGACACATGGAAGGTAATTCTTTTTACTTCATAAAAATGCCAACCCACCTAAACCAGTTATCTAGAACTATGACCTATGGTTGTAAAATTACTTGGGAAAAGTGTTCCATCAAGAAGTTAGATACGGCATTGCATTTCCACAGATGGTATGATGATAAGAGAATTCACCTGTATATTGCTTCCTTTTACAGAGTAATGATATTTGAGTCATTCTTCCTGTATGGAAGGCTAGTCAAGTTTGACAATTTCCCAGGCTGTTAGCCTCATTAGCATTTCTAATGTGCCTGGCATATTCTAACCAATGCTTAGCTGAGAATAGGCTCTGACCAACGATAGGGCTTCCACAGTCTCTTGAAACCTGGGGTTTTTAGGGTCATGTCTCTCTGATTTTCAGTGTTTAATGATGCTGAAATATGTATTCCTTCATCCCTACATTTGTTCTAAATGTAGAAGTACATCAGCATATTTGCATATTTCTGAACTGAACTTGCTACTAATACTTTGGAAAACTATCTTAGGAAATGATACAGTTGGAAGATTCCAGAAGGTACCCTTGCTATTGTTTAAATATGGTTTGTATCCCCTCCCTTAAAAACTATGTGTAGAAAATGGTCCTTAAGTTGGTGGTGTGCGCCTTTATGTGAGTCTTCATTGGAGGTCCTTAGACCTCAGACGAAATCCTTCAGGAGGCACTAGGAGACTCCTTTTACCTTCTGTGCATCTTGGAAGCCCCTCTGTGGCAGGTACCCTGCTATCTCCATCTTCCCTTTACCATGAGGCCTTTAAGAAGATATGAGGTGGTACAGGCACCATGAAAACCAGAGAAGCCAATGCTTTCATTTTTATATTTCAATTAATTTTTAACAAGAATGATAGGAAGAAAAAACCAAATAGAAAATATATTGATATTATAGAAGACAGCAATGAACTCTATGAAGAAAACTGGAGTGGGGAGAGAAGAGGGAAATGGTTGGTCTTTATACTTTAGATCCACTAGTCGGGGAAGGTCTCTTAGAGAAGACAACATTTGAACAGAAGCCTGAGTAAACCGAAGGGTTGATGGCTGAAAGGTCAGAACGGTGACAGCACAGAAGAACAAATGTGTGTGTCTGACAATGGGATGAAGTTGATGAGCAGGCTGGGACGAGATGGATCGGGGGAGAACAGGAGACAAAGCCAGAGAGGGAGTTCGGTCAGATGGTAGAGAAACTTATTCCACCTTAACTTTTATTTTGAAAGGGATGGAGCTGGTAGAGGCTTATTAGAGCATTATTCAGGTTGCTGAGTGGGAGGGTGGACATTAGGGCAGGAACTCAAGGTGGGTAGATGGTGAAGGAAGGTAGAAATCAGAAGTGATGGAAGGGAAGAGCATAAGCGGACATGTTTAACAAGCATTATTCAGGTTGCTGAGTGGGAGGGTGGACATTAGGGAACTCAGGCAGGAACTCAAGGTGGGTAGATGGTGAAGGAAGGTAGAAATCAGAAGTGGCTGGACTTAGGATATGAAGAATGCAGAATCACCTGGACTAACTGTTGGAGTGGAAAGTTATATAAGAAAGCAGAGTCTCTCTGTAAGTCTAGCAGGATGACTAAGAACATACGAAGAGAAATTGATGATAAGAAAAGTTTAGAAAATTCTCTCTTCTGTATGGTATGCTGTTGTACTTATTAAAAACAATTCCTTAGTACAATACAAATAATTCTTCAGAAAGCTGTCCTTAGTTAGGTCTCTCAGCAGCTACCTTGTGATCTTAAGGAAAGATTCTATACAGGATGGATCATATTCCCAAAAAGATTTTCTGGATGCACTAAGAGAAGATGCCGATAAATACAGGGCTGAGAGCTGGCTGGATGAGAGGAGACAGTAAAGCAAAGCCAAGTGCAGGGACTGAGCCGAGCAGTGTTTCAAGTGCAAATCCAAGAAAGAGAGGCATCACCAATGCTGGAAACCCTGAAAGGTGCTAATAAAGAGTTTCAATTTGATACAGATGTCAAAGGGTGTCAAGGAAAACTTACGGGAAGAGAACAGTTGACTCACAGCAGTAGGTTTAGAAAATTACTTTAGCAAAGGGTGTAGCTTAGGCAACAGCCCCATTGACATCGGGCCAGTGAGTTGCATTAAAGGCCAATTTGTCAAAGTAAGTCAGTCATAGTCCTCTTTGAGCATTAAGTAACTGTAGAGTGTTGGGCCTGGGAATTCGAAAGAAATAACAATATGCAAGTAATTGAAGTACTTTCCTGAGAAACCCACTTGCCATCAGACCTCTCACACATACGTCATGAATACCACAGCACACAACCTTTTAAAATTTCCTGGGGGTCACCATTTCTTATAGATGCCACGGACTTATTTTATAGGCTCCATACCTTCCCACCTCACTGCACCTGCTGCACCAGTCATCGTTGTGTTATTTAATGGTCAGTCAGCCTCTAGGGCCACATAACAGATGGAGAACATCAGATCAGCACAGCACATGTAAGATATTCTAAGTCTTCCTTAAGCTTTCCTGACAGAACTTGAAATTGAGATCATTTTGTCTTCTATTTCTCTTTCTGCCTTGTCTGTCATTCCTTCCAGCTGTGTTCTTTCTGTTCCAACAGCCATTGATTCTGTACCCAGTTGTATGCCATACTGAAACCCGATATAGACACCAGTGAGACCAAGTAGCCTATAGGAATCTTGTATTCAATTGGTTTAACACACATCCAACCCTTACAACTTTTCAAGACCAAGTATAGCAATGCGGCCTTTCATAAAGCTGAGAAGAAAACACAGAGAAACTCTTTTTACATGTTTCAAGGGATCTTGAATTCTGGTGTGTAGTTGACATGCCAGTAAACTGCAGGATCCCGTTTGATACATAAAAGTTAATATTAGCTGTGGAGAAATGTGGAGATGCTATGCAAAACGCAGATTAAATGTGTTTCTTTAATCAATATGACATTTTTCACAAGACTGCTTTAAGATTACAAAAAAGGAATGGGTATTTCATATAGAAAACAACCCCAGAGCAAACCTACTTAGTGTTCATAGAAGAAAAAGCTGAAGACACTGGCCATGTGGAAGACAGGGGCAGACAAAATTAGGTCAAGAAAATATTCACTGAGTAGGTAGACTTTCCTCTAAGAAAAAAGATAAATGTTTCAGAGCCGTGAACCAGAAAAATGAAGGAAGTCCTAAGTGGGACTGATCAGGCAGATACTTGCTGTTAGACTTGGGGCTTCATAGGTAAACAAATGATTTATGGACTGTTCAAACAATCACAGCTGGCTTAGCATTCTTCTCTGATTATGAAGGTTATTTACTGAGACTAACTCTTCCCTCATCATCTATTGGCAACAAGGATTGTTCACAAGGACTCCCCTGTAGGACACAAGCATGGCGGCAGTGATGGTAACCTTACATTCATGTAGCAATTTTCACCTTGTCTTCCAATGCCAGCTCCTAAGTGTGTTCCTGCACTAACCTTTGGGTGTTTACTATGCACCTTGCTGCTAGCTTAGTGGTGACTCTACAGCATCTCCTCTTATTCTTTATAGTAACCACACTAGTGCTAAGACAAGCAGAGTCAGGCTTTAAGACCAAGATACTCTGAAGCCATGGTTTCCACCTAACCAGTAGCTTAGGCTGTGTTTCTTTTATGATTTGTGCTTTTCTGTGACTTTCTTGCTGCCACCAAGTTTGTGAGAACCAGATCAGATGCTAAGGTCGATCTTTGCTGAGCATTTATTCAGTACAAGCTTTGTTGCTTCATTCCCAAACTATTTTCTAACATTCTTTAGCAACAGGGTAGCTAGTGCTAAAACTATGACAAATGTGTCACCCTCTTTCCCACCACTTAGTAGAGCTATTCCTCCCTGCTGGTTTGCTTGCGGAGGACAATCCAAACATCAGTCCATATTTTGGACAATTTTACCAAGAGCAGCATATTGGGATGCAATGGCCTGCAAATTATAGCCATTTAAAATGAGGGCAATTGAAAGAAAATCCAAAAGCCCAAAATTTCACAAAGTGAATAAAAAACAGGAATGGAATTTTTCAAACACTATTTAGGGAGTATATGGCTGGAATTAGACTGAGATGAAGACTCTAAAACAGCAACTCAATCTCCGTCAAAGCCAACCCCACATTCTACTGTCACAACAGAATTCAAAATACAAATGACACTTCTGGGACTGGAGAGATGGCTCAGCAGTTAAGAGCACTGGTTGCTCTTGTAGAGGACTTGGGTTTGATTCCCAGCATCCACATAAATGCATATAAGTCCCATATAAATGCATCTCTCAACTCTCACCAGCAAAGCTTCCTCCTACAACAGAAAGCCACAACTGGCCAAAGTGTAGAGAAAAAGAGATGACAGAGGGCATGTCCCTGGGTAGAACGCCTATACTAAACTTCAGTCACCCAGGGCTCAGGGATCATTGCAGAAGAGGGGGCAAAAAGACTGTAAGAGCCAGGGATTGTGGAAAACCACACGGCAATAGAGCTTTTCTGGCTTCAGGGAATTTGCTCATATGAACTTACAGCAATGGTGACAGCATGCACAAGTCCCATGCAAACTCAAACCAGAAAAATGCTTAGCACAGAACTAGGGAATGGGCAAGAAGCCCCAACCTCAGCTGAGGAACTATTGGTAGCTGATCACTGCTGGGTGAGGGAGAGTTGGTATTCTTTAAGAGAGTCCCATGCAAGTCCCATGCAAACTCAAACATTCAAAAGCTCAGCACAGAACTGGGGAAATGGGTAGCAGGCCACAATCTTAGCAGAAGAGCTACTGGCAATTATTGTGCTAGGTGAAAGAGAGCTGATCTTTAAGGGAATGACTCTAGATACTCTGACTGGACCCAGTGATTAAACCTGGACTGAGGGACATCTGGGAACACTAACTTACTTGATAGGTCTTAATATAAATGACAAAATGCATGAAATCTGGCAGGGGGCTATGTGAGGGTGTGGATGGGGAAGAAGTATAAAGATGATTAAGATGTTTTATATGAAATACACAAAAATTCAATAAAAAGACAGTTATGTTAGATAGGTTGATTAGGCTCTAGTTCATGAATTCCCACTGAGGTACCTCTGGGGACACAAACTTAACTCAATAGACCCTAACATATATGACAGAATGCATGAAATCTGGTGGGAGGGCTATGGGAGGGTGCAGATAACAGAGGGGTCTAAATATGGTTAAGACGTATTGTATAAAATATTAAAAAGTTAAATAAAAATGTATATATTGAAAAAATCAAATTTCTTTGAAAATACTTTTTTCAAAGTCAGTTCACGATTCTAATAACCTATTTCTTTGTTCTGTTCCCATTACCAAAACACAGTTTAGAGAATTCATAGGTTAATTAAACATGATTAAAATAGTTTTGTGTGTGTGTGTGTGTGTGTGTGTGTGTGTGTGTGTGTATTTCTAATCATTCTGTGAGGGGAACCAAAATAAAGGCTGAACAAAATGACTTGCCAAGGTCATTGGCTTGGGGGGGGGTCAGGTGAAGCAGAAGTTCAGATGTGCCAAAACCGTCAGTGTGCTTTGATCTTTACCTGCTTTACCTTATAAGCCAAGTTTGCTTCTGTCTGTTTTAAAGGTACGATGTTTCTTGTTTCATTGTGGTGTGAGGAGAGAATTACCAGTTTCTGGGAGGATGGTTCTATAGTTAGAATGAGAATGTCCCCCTAGGCTCCAAATATTTGGAAACTTGGCCCCAGGTGGTGGTGCTGTCTGTGCAGGATTATAAGATGCATTCTTGATGGAAGAAGCACTTCACGGGGGGCAGGCTTTGAGAGTTCATAGTTTTACCCCATTTTTGTTGTCTTTCTCTGCTTCCTGTGCCTGTTTGAAGATGTGAGTACTCAGCTTTCTGCTCTGGCTGCCTCCTGCCACAATGGACTCATCCCCCTGCCATGGAATGGGCTCATTCCCTGCCATGATGGACTCATGCCTCTGGAACCATAAGGAAAATAAACTCTTTCTTCTATAAGTGGCCTTCATTATGGTGTTTTATCATATCGACAGAAAAGTAACTGATACACTGTTGATTTCTTACCTTGTAACTAACACTTTGCTGGCTTCATCTCATCACCCACCCATTCTCTTTGGCTCCACAGGGAGGAAAGTGAGGCTTGTTATAATCAGTCCAGATGTGCTTCCTTAAAAATCATGGATTTAGGGGCTGGGCTTAAGAGCATGCACTGCTCTCGAAGAAAACCTGGGTTAGATTTGCAGCAGCCACATTGGGTGGCTCACAACTACCTGTAGCTCCAATTATAGGGGACCCAGCAATCTGCTATGGCTTCCGCAGGTACCTACATCCACATGCTACCACACACATCCACATGCTACCACACACACATCCACATGCTACCACACACATCCACATGCTACCACACACATCCACATGCTACCACACACACATCCACATGCTACCACACACATCCACATGCTACCACACACACTTCCACATGCTACCACACACATCCACATGCTACCACACACACTTCCACATGCTACCACACACATCCACATGCTACCACACACACTTCCACATGCTACCACACACATCCACATGCTACCACACACACTTCCACATGCTACCACACACATCCACATGCTACCACACACACATCCACATGCTACCACACACATCCACATGCTACCACACACACATCCACATGCTACCACACACATCCACATGCTACCACACACACCCACACACTCTAACACAC
>NW_008344991.1:640354-655093 GCF_000622305.1 Nannospalax galili
GCAATACATGTAATCTAAACAGAAATAAAAATTACAAAATTATGGATACGAAGAGTAATTTTCACTAAAATATAAAAGGTGCACTTGGAAAGCATTTGTGCTTTTCTTTTTGGAGGAAAGCAACAACTTGAAGAATCGGACCATATCGACAGAAAAGTAACTGATACACTGTTGATTTCTTATCTTGTAACTAACACTTGAAAAGCATTTGTGCTTTTCTTTTTGGAGGAAAGCAACAACTTGAAGAATCGGTTTTGGAAAATATGAAAGTTTTGTGTGGCTTAGATTTTCTGTCAATCAGCAATTAAAAGAGAAAGTCAGAACTTTTGACTGCTTTAGACAGTTTGTTACTAGTTTCTATTCATTGACTCCAGCTAGAAAGATCTTTATTGCTTAGTAGATTGATATCATCTTTGAAATCACTTATACTTGAAACATAAGTAATAATGTGAAAATAATACAGGTTCCTGATTGTCCTGAATGGTCTCCTTTTGTCCTCTGTAACCTGGGAGATTGATGGACGCCTGCTTCATGCTCTAGGCTCCGTATCTCTCAAGCTCCTTGCTGAGTTTGGCTAACGAGGAGGAAGTGCCTGAGGAAGTTCTGGCACTGAGACTGCAGGAGGCTGTCTGTACCTTTTGGGCTCTTACCCTAGCCTGGTGAGGTTTGGTGGAAGCTGTCTCCCACCTTAGCACAGTTAGTGTGCTCCGTCACTGCTGATGTCAGGAGGATCTCTGTAGGCCCAGTGTGATTCCTGTGCTCCCAGAACTCAGTACTGAGAGCCTGGCTGCCTGTCCCCAACCCCGATAACACCATTATAAGCAGTCCTTCCTTCAGTCTCTCCTCACTGCCACTGCCTGTTATCTGTTTCCTGCCAGAACTGGAACTGAAACCTGACCTCTGACCTTTTGCTTCTCATTGTTCTCCATTTTTTAAGACAGTCAGAATATAGGTTCATAAGGATAATAAATTATCAAAATCCATCTGGCTTCCAAACATGTTATTTTGTCTACAGAGTGCTGGCAGGTACGCCAACTGTAGGATAGTTTGTGTTATTTGCCAACAGTTAGAAAAAATGCACGTTTGTTCCCATAAAATAATATATGGATTTCATAGTCTCCTGAAAAGCAAAGTAAAAACAACAACAACAGGGAGAAAAATCAAAACAAAATACCTTGTGCTGCAGGAAAATCCTGGGCCTGAACTTCTGCCTGTCAATAATTAACCACTACAAACAGAGACCTAGAGTTCTTTCACCTTTAAATTCCCAACACCCTTTGCATGCCAACTTACTCTTGTTTATTAAATATTAAATGTGGGAAGCTGGGCATGGTGACACACACCTTTAATTCCAGCACTCGGGAGGAAGAGACAGGCAGATCTCTGTAAGACAGAGGACAGCCTGCTCTATATAGTGATTTCCAGGCTAGCCAAGGCTACAGGGAGAATCTGCCTCCATAAAAAGAAAAAAAAAGAGTGCAGAAATGAGGGCTTGTTTCTCTCTGAACCTTAAGAAAAGTTGTCACATTATTCTTCAGATACCAGAACTCAGAGGTTTCGATTGCCCTCAGGCTGGCCTCATGTCCAATGTTCTAGGTGGTCTTCTTGACCTCCTCTTTTGCTGACCTGGTTCTCTCTTCCCCAACTCCAGGCAAGCTTATTTTCTGGTTCCTTGAACTCACTCTGGCAGTTTCTTCAAGTCTTCCCTTCCTTCCCTTCCTTCAGTTCTTCAGCCTTTAGTAGCTTCTACACAGACATGAGCAGCCAAAGCGTGGCTGCTCCTTCCTTCTTCATGGAGAATAACCAGGTGTTACCTTTACAAAATGCCAGTCCTTTCGATTCCAAGGTTCTCCATTTTAAGACGCTCACCCACATTCATAGCACTCCCACGACTCCTCCTGGTCTTACTTTCTTCTGACCTTTCTACCTTTTTTTCCATAGACTTTTGCACTGCTTCCCAGTCTCATCCACCAGGGAGTCCATACACTGTAGCAGCAAATGAACTAGCACCGATGACTTCTGAATGGTCCAGATTCTGAATCCTGCTTTAGCTCTGGGAGTAGGGGTATAAGAGTTACTTTACATTATGAAAAACAGATGGTGTTGTTTTAATTAGCATATGATGGTTCCTAATCAGGAAAAGTGCACTAACAGAGCCAGGGGATAGCACCATGACCATTAAAAAGTATGTCAAAGAATTGCAAACCCAGTGCATTAGAATATCTCTGAAATTTTTCCATATAAATGCCACGTCTTTTAACATGCAAGGCAGAGTCCTTCACTTTCTAATCTTTTTTTTCTGGTTCTTTCAATGAAGAGGCAAAAGGCATAAATGTCTTAAAAAGCACATAGACATAGTTTTGAAACTTCATCACTGGTGTGTATGTGTGAGAGACAGAGAACACATGAGAGTGAGAGAGTGTGTGTGTCAGTGTATTTTCTATGTGCACAATGTGGGTTTTTCTAAAAAATAAATAAAATAAAAGACAAATCCTCCCTTTGGAACCATTACTCTTAAAATATTCCTACGAGAAAAGTGAAATTTAATTTGGGAGGGATGAATGGAACAATCTGGGTCCCATAAGTGGTGCAATATACTTAGCTCTACTCCGATCACTTTAATAACTCACACCCACTCTTTATCCTTTCTACTTCCTTCTATTTTAGCACTTTTATGTACATCTCTGGAGGCCTAAGAATTCTTTCCATATTTCTGACACTTGTGTGTATATAATATTGGGGCTGATCCTCCCTCATTCATTAGATTTTAAATTTATGGTCCACCAAGAACGTTATAACTTTCCACCCTACTTAGTAGCCCCACAGCTGAAGATTCGACTCTCCTACAAACTCTCCCAAGCTGACGCTGCTGAAACTTTTTTTTCTAGGTTCATAGTACATTTTTCACTGCATTACACCCCATAACTCTTTGCTATGATAACATTTACTGAACACTTGTTTTATAACACACTTTTCTCTGCCTCGTGTATACATTAGTTTAAGTCTCACACTAACTACATGTGTGAAGTATTCTTTCTGAAAATTTGATAAATAAGACTTAAATATCTGTCAAAGTTGTGTTATCAAACACTAGCACCCATTGAAGTTCTGAATTTGGAGATTTTTTTTTCTAGAGAATTCTTTCATCACATTATATTCTCTCATGTACACATTACCCTTGATCTAACTTGTTCAACTTAAGCTATTTCAGCTTTGCTAAGGTAAAAATGTGACCTGAATTCCGTGGAAATCATAATCTGAACTTTGATCCTTTCTCTAGTTAGTGAGGGTTGGTTCAGTACAGTCTTGCAGTGCTGGACAGTGGGAGCAAGCTACCACTCCAGTCACCTGCACAAACGCAAGAGTATACAAGGGGCACTCTATCATGCACTGAGCCTTTAAGACATGGAGATCAGTAGACTGAGTGTACAAAATGAAATTTTGACATAATATTCTCAGTCAACAGGTACATCTGTGTGTATGTCCATTTGACTTATTAGATATATCTTATAAATCTGCTGAACTGACAAGTGTCACACAATGAAATAACTTCTATAGCATCCAGGTCTTAACTCAGGGAATAAATCTATCGTAGTGGTTTCAAGACCTGTAGTTGGGATTTAACAGTCCTCACACGAGGACCATTGCTTCACACCAGTTCATCTAGCACCACTGGAGTATTGCAAGGAGATGCATCTATCAATTGAGATTATTACCTTCAGGATCCAATAAATAAATAAATAAATAAATAAATAAAAACTGAACCTGCCAAACCTTCTGAAGACTAAAGTGACCAGAAGTGCTCATTTCTCTCAACTGTATGATGACTGGCAGTATAACAAGCAATCTGTCACCTTATGCCAGGAGAGGGAAGAGAAAGAAAAGAAAAGAAACATTATTCATTTTCTAAATTCTCCTGGTGTTTGACAGTTTTAAAACTGTGTCGTGATGCTATTTAAACGCGTCAGTGTCTGGAAACCAGCACAGCGATGCGATTTTCCTTTTCCCTTTGGAAAAGCTCCGTGATGTCAACAGACAGACCCAATGTTCAAATCAGTATGAAATTATTTGATAGCTTTTGTATTTCTATTATTAAACTTAATATTAAACTTCTGTGAAAGAAATATTTCAGGTTTTACTGTAAGGAAAGTGAGAACAAACAAAATGTTCATACTTTTGAAAATCAATTCTCAGGTCACTTTTATACACTCAACTATAATTGGAGTTGGGAATATCTTGAACTGCCCTGACCAATAACCCGAAAGGAGGTTTCTCCTGCCTGGAGTTTCTTGTTATATAGTCTTCAGCTATACACATGTGTGCACGCACACACACACACACACACACACACACACAATAATTTTAAACTTTAAAAATAATTGTAGACTTTGAAGTACTTTATACTTGCTGCCTTAGGAACTAAACCACAAACCATTAAAAGCACACACTCCACAGACATGCAGACTGATGGCACCATCAGTCTTCTAGAGAGCTCCACCATGCTAGAGTGAGGGGATGAGAATTCAAAGGTAGCTATAGCTTTGTGCTATTGCAAAAATCATTTCTACTTTATATCCCTTGAAGGGTCCAAAAGACCCTTGTGTATTCTCAGTCCAAACCTTGAGAATTATGCCTTAAAGAAACTGAAATCTTGTCATTGATATTGGTTTTCTAATTAGTTTTTGGGTTTTTGAAATGTGAGGCTCATCTTTAGAAAACAGAAAACCGTCAACCTTATGAAAATGTTGCTCAACCATGAGACCCTTATTTCCTTTTTTAACTTACTTTTATTGTATGCTTATTAAATCTAACTGAATTGTGTGCCTATGTAGAAATCCACTCATACCTTCTGGAACAACATTGAACTTAGAATTTAAAGAAATAACAGGGAATGGGAAGGTAACTCCATCTGTGAAGACATTGCTGTGCACCTGAGTCTGGAACTCCATCATCTCACCCATAGAGCAAGCCGGCCATGCTGACACATACCTGGGAAGAAGAGACTGGAGGATCCCTGGGGCTCACTGGTCAGCCCATCTAGGCAATTGGTGAGCTCCAACTTCAGTGAGAGACTCTAACTCAAAAAAAGTAAGGTGAGGAATGGGCAAGACACCCAACATTGACCTCTAGCCACCATACACAGTGCAAGCACACCTGCACAGACATACAACCACACACACACACACACACACACACACACACACACACACCACATACATTCTTACTGATAAAAAGAGGAAAACAGCAACAAAAGCATCGGATCACCGTCAGACGCTGAATGGAAGCACTGACTTCCTAAAGGAATTTATTCTGAAATCACTAAGCCCAATGACATTACACTATTAGAAAATCCGTAAGTTTTAGTAGTGAAAAAACTTGTGTAATACAATAATTTTAAAACCAACGAGAGTTTATGGTGTTTTAGTCAACTGTGTTTTTATAGAGAGGGCTGGTAAAATGACAATTTCCTTGCTTTGGTTTTCTCAGTTATTAAATAAGAATTCTAAAATACAGTACTTCTAAGTTCTTGACACAGAAATTTCATTAGTAGATAAATAAGGTTTTTATCATAATTTTATTGTTCACTACGATAAACATTTGGTAATTATCATAACCAAATGATCTATGACACCACTTACGAGTTCAATATATAATGACTAATATAGGTGCATCAGAGAAATGGAGGTCATGACTGAAAGGGGACTCCACAGAAGTAACCAGTACTTGTGTCTGTACATAGTTCATCATTGACAGCAAAATACATATTTTTACATATCATTGGTAGCTTTTTCTCCCTGCCAGTAGCCCGTTGTTAAAGATAAATGCTTGAAAACAGGAGATTTCTCCCATGAAAGCATAAATCTATGTTTGTGGTATTGTCTAATCTCTGTTGTGGGAATGGATCTGACATCACCATCTGAAAATTATGACTTCTCTCAACCCAGAACCAGGATGCAGATGATGATGAAGAAAAAATTCCTCTTTTTACACAGGCAAACGTTACATTTGTGCATAATTCTGTTACCCATGCTGAGAGGCAAATGGGCTTAGGGTTTATGGTCCTCTAATCAGAATGATCTTTCAGGAGCTGTCATGGTTTATGCGCTCATTAAAGTAATTCAATTGAGCCCTTCCTTCCCGCCAGCTAATCCTGGACTGGAGAATGCAAATGTCATCACTGTAATGTTACAAGTCATGGAAACAACCCAGGAAAGAGGATTTTCATCCAAGGGTTCAAATAAAGTCCACATTTCCAGGTCCCCAATCACTTCCCCAGGTCCCTTTCATCAAACATTTCCAGTGCATATCACACTTTTCTGGAAACAGTTTTTAAATTCTGCTTTGTCAGAATGACATGATGCAAAAGTTATGTTTGATGGTAGGAAAACAGCCTGCCACCTACTTATCTATGTGCCTCTTCATCAACACCAGGTAACACCCCCTAGGAAAATATTGTTGCTGTTTTTGATATTTGAGTATATGTTTGGAGCAATGACATCATGTTCTGACCCTCATCTCTCAAAAGAGCTTACACCTTTCAGGCCAGATGCTTAACATCAGCATTAAGCATGTATCCTAACTCGTCCTTGTTTTTAGTGAGCCTTGTCCACAATGCCACAGAGAAGCTGACTTACAGAAGGCCAAGCCATGATCTGGTGGTATAGCTTGGAATAAAAGCCAGAGGTCCTATCTCTTCATAACATATCAGCTAGAAAACACTCGGCTTGTTTCTTCAGGGAAGGAAGCCTTCTCTGAGGAGATGAGGCATTTTCCTGAAGACACAGTCAGGGCTCCATCAGCTCTGAGTGAGCACACTCACAGACTGCCTGCACGGCAGTGGCTCATCTTACTCTGCCTCTGTTTCCTTAGGTACAATGACAGTTTTACTCAGTGTCTGAAAGTAGAGATGTAGAAGCAATATTCACGCCTCCAAAAGGACTTCATCTACAAGATTCCAGACACACTCTCTCACCCACAAAATAAATAGGGCAAGCAAATAAACCAACAAAGAGCCAATTATGTACCACTATGACCAGCAGAAAATATTTTCAGCTTTTATTTTGAAACCTTAGTAAGTTTTTTTTGTTGTGCATTGATTTGGGTATCTTGGACAACAACCATGGTTGGAACTGTTAAAACTTGGATATTTGAACTTAATAATCTGAACACTGGTGTGTACTTCCCCCTGTGCCCTACAGTCTTTCACCAGCAGGCTGGAACTAGCAGTACAAAAAGAAAAATACTGTTAAAAGAAGAAATAGAATTTGTTTTCCATTTGTTTTTTCCAGTTCAAAAATAGCACATCAATAAATATTGAATATTATAATAAAAATTGACTGTCGAAATCCATATCTATGGAGGATGCTCATCTCCCATGCCTATTTTGTGGGAAAAATACATTATTATAGGGAAAGGTTGTAGTTCATGGGATACTAAAGAATTATTTGATAGCATCTGTTCCAAAATATATTGAGATCATTACTAGTCTTGTAAATATGGATATCAATAGTCTTTAGTGTGTCACAAAACACAACTGGACCCTCCATCCTGTATCCTCATTTCCCGTCAGCATTACTATAATTAACGAAGTAATGAAGCTACTCCGCCCATCTGCCTTCTGTTTTTGAGAAAGGCAAGACAAGAGAATGGCCTAAACTTTTTCCTTTTATTCCTATATGCAATATGAGAATTTGACTTTAAAGTTACTTTTCAATTCTCATTTGTAAAGTTTTGTATAAAATAAGCCCTCTTAAATAAGGTTGTAAAAATTCAAGTTAAATATTATAGCCATATGGAGATAAGCTAGCATTTGTCAACCAGTAGTCTGAAATCCAGGATATGGAGATATAAATTTGTATTAAGGAGTGATTAACACATTTTAATTACCAGGACAATGAGAAGGGGTTGGAGGGAGAGAAAAAAAAATATCAAAGTAATCTTGAAGTTAGTAACCTTTCACCTGACTCACATTGGTCAAAATCCAAAGTTGGCCAGAGGGACTAGAGCTCATTCTGATGATGTGATGGTAAAAAGCTGTGAGTTCGATATGTCTGGTGGTCTTGGCAGTATTCCCAGAGAACTAAAGTTCCCAGCACATAAGTAAAGGACCTCAACTTTGGTCCAAATGGCAATCTTCGTTTTGTCAAAACAGACTCAGCCTGGAAATGGGCTACAGGGACACAATTTTTCCTTCTTACTGACAAGCTTCATCTCTGAATGAGTGGGGATAGACCCTGGTGGTCGTGATGGCCAGGACCCTACTCTCATTCTGACCCAGGTTCGGGTGGACTTGGGTTTTGAAGAATTACTTTACAAGAGCTAATGGTATCTTTGGGGAGCATAAAGAAACATAAAATTTATCACTTGGAAAGATAGAATGATTTCAAGTGCAGCCTTCATATCAGAGTCCTCAAGGAGACGTGATGAATAAGCTGAGAAATTTTGTTCAGCAGAACTATCCCTTCGGGCACGGGGAAGAGGAAGCCATAGCCATCTTCATTAGAAGTTCTGCACTGAAGGCTCCCAGACAGAGTGGAGAGTATGCGTGACCCCACTTTAAAACACTTTTAGAAAATCTTTAGAATGCATTAGTGAATTAATACACAGAGGCTTTGCTCTGATTGCCTGATATGGAAATCCCAGCTGCTCATCCTTAAAAAGCTAACACTTTCCATTATAAAGTGACACCCCCCCACCCCAGTGGTTTTCCTTTTAATTCATAGATTTCATCTGTAGAGTCCTTGTATGGTAACTATGGTTACTAAAATTTCTAAAAGAAGAAAAATTTCCCTGAAGTCTTTTTAAGTGGCTGAGGTGAATGATCCCTATTCATGGATAAAGTCTCTCTCTCTCTCTCTCTCTCTCTCTCTCTCTCTCTCTCATATTACAAGGTAGTTTATGGTGAAGTGGTTACAGTATCTTTTGTACTATATCATTAATTGTGCCAACACAAACAAATTGTCTGAAAAAAATGGCAAAAAACAAAGTGCAAAATTCCTTGGAGAGGTTCAGTACTAGTGTGAAAAGGGTATAGACAATCAGCAAACAAAGGACAAAATTAAGTCTATAAAAAGAGGGGTCAGGGTCCCTAGACAATTATCATAAAAGAAAAAGTCACATGTTGACAAAAAAGTACAAGATGGAAATTAGTCAGCTCAATAAGTGTGTGTTTTATTTGATCTCCTGCTACAATTTGGAATGGTTTTGCATATCGTGTCTTCTCGTCTCTGATCTAGGCTTCTATTCTGAGACTTTTCTATGTGGAAAATCCAATGTTTTTCAAGGACCTAGATCTTCATTCTTTGTACTCTGCAGACTGTTGTAGGGACCCCCATCTTATTGTTTGGCTTCAATTCTATTCACTTCATGGAAACATCTTACCTGGTTAGGAATATGTCCGATGCTAGGAACACCAATCCAAATTCAAACACATTGATTTAAAAAGTGTAGATATTTATTGACTTACTCAACTGAAGAAAAATCTAGGTATAAGTATGTGGAGATACCCACTGTATTCATTCATTTGACAAATTTTACAGTTTTCTGTATTTTATTTTACTTCATTTTTGAAAATTTCATGTGAGCACTGTATCTGCATTATCTTCATCCCTGCCAGTCCCACCAAAACTCCTCCCATGCCCTCTACTCCCTCTCAGTTTCTTGTATTCTTAACTGATTATCATTAATATGTGTATATAATGCACTGAGTCCATTTAGTGCTGCTCCTGTGTAACTGTGTTTAAGGCTGCCCACTTCGGATAAGATAAACTTTCAGGGAGCTAATCTCTGCGGAAAACTGTTTCTCCCTTCCTTAACATCCATTCATCAATTGCCTGTAGCTGTTCATCTTGAAGTGCGACCTTGTGAAATTGTTTTCCATCCACATCAGTATGTAAACTTGTTTTGTCATTATGCAGATCTCCACAGGCTACCAAAATGTGGACATTCATTGGTGTAGTTTCCCTATCACATATAGAATGTATTGGCCAGCAGCAAGTGTCTTGTACTTCTGGTTCTTACATTATTTCTGTCCCTCTCTTTCTTGATGTTCCCTGAGCCTTAGGTGTAGAGGTTCCATTGTAAATGTGTCACTTAGGGCTGGGACACATCACAGTCACTTATTATCTGCATTTGACCAGTTTTGAAACTTTGTAATAGTCTCCATCTGATGCAAAAAGAAGCTTCATTGGCAAATGGTGAGAGGTATACTTGTCTAAAAATATAAGGATACATATTTAGGATAATGTAAGAATTATATTGGTCTAGGAAAGTGATTGAAGTATGTTCTTCTCCAGGGTCTAGGACCTTTCCAGCCATGTGTGCTTGACTATGCTTACTGTGCCACACATAAATTCCCTCCTATTGAGTGGTACTGAAGCCTAATTAGACAGTTGTTGATTACCCTCAAGATCAAAGTGTCACTACTACACAAATAGAGATAATGTACTGCGCTAGTCATTGTTGTGGTTATCAGGCTTTATAACTGGGTAGATCCATTGATTGGTTTTCAGGTCAGTCCTAGCTCAATTGTTCTAAGTCCTGTGTCCGAAGTATGTCCTGTCTTCAACAATAGGGACTTATGTTCAAGTTTTGGGAGGCAATCAGGGGTTGTGGCAATAGCCTGAGTTATTTTAGAGTTTCTTGAACTACCCTGATCAACAACTTGAAGGGACGTTTCCCTTCCCTGGCACTGTGATTTTTGTTATATAGCTTTAAGCTGTACACATGCACTCACATTTATACTACATGTTTTTCAGTAGGCTTATTACATTCTATATTTCTCTTTGGCATTTCACCCCACCTCAGCATTATTTATCTCTTTCTTCTCTCCATTTGACAGTTTTTTATTGAAGACTTACTGAGACAAAAACTATTCTAAAACTATAGATAGTAAAGGAGCTAGTCAGACATTTCCCGATATCCTGTGGTTTACAACAAAACACATACATATTTTGAAAGCATACATATAAAAATATTTTGTGTCAGATTGGTAAATTATACAGAGACAAATTAAAAAGGTAAAGATGCAGGCTGGGATAGGTGAATGCTGCTATCTTTAAAAGATAGGAATAGTGGGGTGTAGTGGCCCACACCTCTAATCTCAGCACTCAGGAGGAAGAGGCAGGTGGGTCCTGTGAGATGGAGGCCAGCATGGAATGATCTGCGTTGTGAGTACCAGGCCAGTTTGGGCTACAGGGAGATCAGGGAGATCCTGTCTCAAAAACAAAACAAACAAACCAACAACAAAAAATAAAAGATGAAAGATAGGAGTAGATCTCACTGAAGACAACTGAGTCAAGGCAGAAGGCGCTGAAGAAGGGCTGTGGGACAGCTGGGGAAGCACGTTCTAGGCAGAGGACACTGCAAATGCCAGTGCAGAGGTTGGATGAATCTACAGAATGTCAAAGAGTTCAGCAACGTTTTAAAGAAATGAATGAGGGAACAGTAGATGGGAGTGGTAAGGTGCCTTTGGGCATACCATGTGGGCCTTGGGCTTGTAAAAGTGCCTGCGGGCATACCATGTGGGCCTTGGGCTTGTAAAAGTGCCTGCGGGCATACCATGTGGGCCTTGGGCTTGTAAAAGTGCCTGCGGGCATACCATGTGGGCCTTGGGCTTGTAAAAGTGCCTGCGGGCATACCATGTGGGCCTTGGGCTTGTAAAAGTGCCTGCGGGCATACCATGTGGGCCTTGGGCTTGTAAAAGTGCCTGCGGGCATACCATGTGGGCCTTGGGCTTGTATAAGGAAACTGCCTTTTATTTTGCATGAAACTGAATTATTGCTACATTTTATTGTGAAGAGTGTTATGCTTTAACATATTTTGATGAACTTATTCTGGTGGCTAGTTTAAGGAGAAAAATTAGAATCACTTAGACTGGTAAATATAGGTATATTACCACCAAAATTGGAGGTCTTAAAGCTATAAGTATTAACTATCACTCAAGCATTTTCAGGTCATCTAGATGTTTCTTCTCCTGATCTTAGCTGAGTCCTCTTCTGTGCACAGTTGGCTGCAAGGTTTGTATTGTTTCTACAAGTTTGGATGATTGACAGACTGTAAACTGGGCCTGAATGGTAGTCCCTGGACAACTGAGATCTCCCTTCTGTTTGCTTATTCTCATGTAAGCTGGCCTGAGCTTGTTCACATGTTGCTGGAAGGCTTCAGTAGACAGGGCAAATGCACACAGATCTCTGTGTTCTAACCACACACTGGTACAGTCACACTTACACATTCCAGGGAGCAAAGTTAGTTTCAAGACTACAAGAGTGTTTCTCTTGATGAAAAAAGCAGTGGTCATGCTGTAAAGGGTGTGCAGGGACCTGTGAAAAATAGGGCACTTTCTTTAAATAAGTCATTTAATTTGCTGTATTTTGAATGTTGACCAAAAGAATTTACTGAAGTATCAAAGGCAACTTTGGGAGAGAATGAAGACTTGAAATTGACACAAGTATTTCTGCCTTCAGCTGCCTTCAGACCATGAGGTTGCTAGTAAATGAAAAGAAAAAGGAACAAAAATCTCTCTCTCTCTCTCTCTCTCTCTCTCTCTCTCTGATTTCTTCTATAAGGAAAGAAGTGATAACTTTCCATTTCTTTAAAAAAATATCTTAATTATTCATTTTGGAATTTCATATGTTGTATTTTGATCTTATTGACCCCCTCCCCTAACTCTTCCCACGCCCACTCCCTATTCCCTATCCACCTAAATTTGTAATTCATTCTTTTATAAACCCATCGAGTCCAATTTATGCTGTCCATACACTTTTGCATATGTGACCATCCACTGGCTTAGTTGACCCACCAGGAGTCATACCCTTAAGGGGGATGAAGAAAGGACTAACCCAAAAGAGGGGATTTGAAAATCCATATGGAAGCTCACTATCTCACAACCCAACTTCAGAACATAGTATTCAAATCTCGCCTTTTGATGATGAATTTTTTTAAAAAAGCATATTTTAATTCTTTTGAGAATTTCATATAATGTACTTTTATTATATTCACTCCCTTCCCCATCTCCTCTCAGACTGAGCCCCATCCCCCCACCCTCACTGACCTCATTTGTTTAAAGCTCAGTCAGTCCAATTTGTGTTCTTCAAATACTCTAGGGTGTAGATCCATCCTACGGAGAATGGCCAACCTACCAGGGGTCACACCCTTAAAGAAATTGGACTCTTCTGCTCCCAGAAGCTATTGGTTGCCAATAGCTCCTCATCTGGTGGAGGGGAGGACTTTTTGCACACATCCCTGCTCCATACTGGGATTTTGTCTACATTGAGCTTGTGCAATTCCTATACTTGCTGACACAACCACTGAGAATTCATATGTGTAACAGCCCTGCTGTGTCCAGAAAACACTGTTTCCATCTACCACCTCTGGTTCTTACAATCTTTCTGCCCTCTCTTCCACAATAATCCCTAGGCCTTGGGAGGAGGGGCTGTGGTATAGATGTCCCATTCAGGGCTGAGCACTCCACAGTCTCTCAACTCATGTTGACCAGTTTGGGTCTCTGTGTTAATCGCCATCTACTACAAAAAGAGGTTTCTCTGATGAGAGCTGAGAGATGAACTAATTCATGTGTATAATAATAAGTCATTAGGAGTTAATTTAATACTGTGTCCATTGAACAGAATAATACTATTATGCTCTCCTGTAGGGTGCATGACCTGTCTAGCTATAGATTCTTGGCCCTTATAATGGTGCCAGTTATAGATTCTTTCTTGTGGAGTGGGCTTTAAATTCATTAAGAAAATGGTTTCATTTCTAACAACATACCTTAGATAAATAAAGTTAAAGAAGGAAAGATTTACTTTGGTTCACAATTTCAGAGGTGTGAGTACGTGGTCTGGCTGATTTTATGTATGTGGGAAGGCCATGAAGGTATGAGAAGAAGACAGAGGTAAGCTGCTCAGCTATGGAAACCAGGATGGAGAAAGAGGAGGAAGGACAAAGTTCTCTTCAAGAGAATGTTCCCAGCCCCTGTATCCTAACTTTCTTTTACTAGTCCCACCTCTTAAAGGTCCTAACCACCCCTCAGTATTGCCATCAGCTGATGATGATCAGGTTAGGATCTGAGCCGCTGAAGGTCCTTACTATAATAACAACAAGAACAAAAAACTTTCTCATATCTGGTTAAAATGACCAACCTCACATGTATGTATTACATGTACTGACTAGCACTTTAGGAAAAATGAGTCTATTTTCCCATAGACTCATCAGAAGTTCTTGGCTGACTAATTGGTCAGTTCAGCCCTCTGACTAGTCTGGAAAACACGGATTTCTTTTTATTCCCACCTATCTCGCTAATATTTATTTATCTATCAAACGTCAAGGCAGATCTGTTCCTTTAGGAAATGTCCTCTTTGGAGCTTTGGGGTAGGACGCCTCCTTGGCACTGCCCTATCCTAGTGCTGCTTATGCTATATTGGATATGCATGCATTTATAAATAATTAATTCTTAGGTTTCATATCTCATGAGAGTAATGACCACATCTATATTGGCCATTTTTTTCTTCTTTAATAATTACTCATACTGGTCATCCAGCATATGGTTCTATGAATAAAGAAGTAAAGCAAAACTCCAAATTTGCACATTTGAGTAGCAGAACCTTTACTAAGACCATTCCGGGTATTAAATCAGGAAATTCTGCTTGCTTTGTTTGTTTTAGTGTAATGGAATGTTAAAAAATGCCATGTAAAAAAAAATAATTCTTCAAAGCATAAAAATTTTCTCCTTAATAATTA
>NW_008344991.1:655749-659670 GCF_000622305.1 Nannospalax galili
AAAAAATAAAGTAAAAATAAAAAAAAAGAAAATGTCATGTAGGAATATCACAAAGACTAATCAAGAACTCTTAAGAAACTAAAACAAATAAAAAACAACAAAAAATTCAGAAAAATGAGGAAAATGCTATGGCAGTTTGGACCATTCTTTCAAAAAATTAAGGTAAATAAATTGCCATTTTATTGGTTAAAGTTCAGTTGGGGCGGCAGAGGCTTAATTATTACTCTGGAAAATTTAGTATAATAGTTGGATTTTATTCTATTGTGGAAAGAGCTAGAAAACACAGGTCTGGAAATTGGAGTGAAAACCAAGTGTATCCATCAGTCACAGTAGGTCCATGTGGTGGCAATATATGAGACATATGACCAGCTCTCTACCAATATGGCCTCTGTGATTTCACAACAAAGCATCTGGTGGTGGTCTGAGACCTCTGTGGGTCAGCAGGACTGGAAGCAAGGAGGGTATGATTATAAAGCAAAGAACACGGAAGATAACTTTTCAGTTCGATCTGCACTGTACCTGACTGCAACGAGATCTGCTTACTTCTGCTTTCTAGATCATACTCAGGTTTCTCTTTCAGACAATCCTAGCCAAGATTCACACCGAGAAGGAAGTCTTACAAAATACATTTTCAAGCTTTGTAGGTTTGCAGGTGTCTGTCAGGGAAGGTTGGAGACTTTCTTTAGATGCTATAGACTTGTACTGCTGTCCCTGCCACCGTACAGGAATCTGCATAAATGTAGAATGGTTCCACACTCAGTTACCCCGTCTGGGAGGGCGAGCAGGACATAAGGCTCTTCACACTGAGCCACTGCCCTGTAAGGGAGTGTGTTATTGTGCCAAAAAGCTAGTGTAAATAGAACATCAAATACATGGAATTTGGAGAACAGAAAGACAGCTACTCTTACTAAAATGGTTTTGGGGGGGAAACCATGCTGTTAATAAAGTGTAAAAGTGTTTATACTGGGTTTCAATTGTATTAGAAAATGTCAATACAGTGATTTAGAAGTGTGTGTGTGTGTGTGTGTGTGTGTGTGTGTGTTGCTGGGGATGGATCCCAGGGCCTCACACATGCTGGACAAGCACTCTACCACTGAGCTATTCCAGCAAAAGTTAGAAGTTTTCTGTTTACTTTATGGACCTGAGACCCAAATTATCTAATAGGAGTCGCAGGAGTAGTAAATTCAGTGCCAAGTGTCTCTGTTGCTAATGACAGGAAGTAAAAGAGTACTGCATCCTTGGTGGCCACTTCCCAGTTAAGCCCTTCACCTGCCTTCTAATAAGATCTTGGTTTATTCTTCCTCAAACATTGTCCACTAATTTTAGGGGGCTTCCTTACAGATGCTAGAGAAGTCAGAAATATCACAATGCTCTCCACAAATATGACACATTCCTCAGTATCACAGTCCTTTGATTTATAAAGGAGAGTATATTACCTACCTTTTAAAGCATTTGCATTTGAACACTGTCCCCAGGGTCCTGGGCTTTCAAGACACCAGCAAGATGGCCATAAGGATTCATTACAGTAAAAGCAGAAAGATCATATTGGATATGACATCTACTCATCCCTCTTTAAAGTTATACAGCATTAATTTCTGATAATTTGGGGATAGTAATTTTGTCCTAGAAGTCAAAGACTAAAGCTTCAGCTATATAGAATCTTTTTCTCAGAAGTCCGCAATAGGTCAGATATGGTGAATCACACAAGAATCCCAGAGCTCAGGAGTCTGGGGCAGGAGGATCACCCATGAGTTCAAGGTCAACCTGGGTTATTTAATGAGTTCCAGGTCAGCCTGGCCTACAAAGTAAGACCCTTTCTCAAAATATGATCATCATCATCATCATCAACAACAAAAGAAATCTGTAATAGATAAATGCTAAAATGTAAATGCTCTTGTGAAGTTAAATAGAAAAAATTTTAAATTATCCTTTTGTTTCATAGAATTTCATCTAAAGTAGTCTAGGAAGACACCTACCAAGAAGATACAAAGTTCACCTTTGCCATTATTTGAAACAACTGTGGTGGTTGAAGCAAGCCTCAGTCAAACGGTTCATTCCCTGGCATCTCACCCTGGAAGAGGCTCCTTATTTCCCTGCACTGCGTCCTGTAAATGAACAGACTCTTAATCTTCTCCTGTCATTGACTCTAGGAGCTCTTCTTACTCCTTCCTCTGCCTCAGTGTTCAGGGAGATTTGCTTCCTGGCACTCACAGTGTGAGAGTCAGAGGAAAAGTTTCTGCAGAGAATGAATCTTCCTGAGGACCATTAATCATTCCCAACTCATCAACGAGGCTGTTGGCTAAGAGCCGTCTATTTCATTATAATTAATTTTTAATAGAACTAAAACAACTGTGTTGAGAAAAATCACTGGCAATGATGTTTCAGAGTAAGCAAGGGAGAGGGAGGATGCTCGCCTGTTTTGAGTGCAGACATGAGAGAAGTTCACCATCCACAGTTCCTCAACCCCAACTAAAGGTACAGCAAGCCTACAGGCAACAGCTTTGGGAAATTTTGTGCTTACTCACGTTAACCCATTTTAGGGGATACGTTCCGTCAGTTACTTTCAGTCAGTTCTGATAGATTCTGTTAGACTTCCAATTTGCTTAATGTTGGTTGGGGAAAAAAAAACAAGAATGTTCATTTTAAATTCCTTTAAAAATTTAGAGAACCCTAACTTTATCTTCTTTAAAGTCATCATTCCTTATCTCTCAGATTGTTAATAGTATTTGACAGTCTTGGCTACCTTTAGTGGGCAGCTCACAACACTCAGAAGAAATTTAAGACTAAAGTAGCTGCCCAGGGTGAGAAAGACTCTTATTCCTGGAGTTGTCTTTTCCAAAGAAGCTAGGTCCCATTGGGACAAGTGTCAGTGACAGAAACTGACTTGAGAGGAAAAATAAGGGAATCACAAGCTCAGTATACTAAAACATGAGATTAGAAAAATAATTTCAAAGCCCAAAAGTTGCAATTAATGTATATATTATTATTAATTATTTCTAAAGGGAAATATAAAATCTTTGAACTCAAACAACAAAAAAAGTTTGAAGTCACAAATTAACCCAAAACTCCATGCGTATTCATGGCCATTGGAAACAAACGACATTGCGTGTGGGAACATAGTCCACAGACATGCTGTAGTATTTCTTGCTATAAACTTTAAAAGACGTTACTTGTGTCATTTAGAATTCAAATTCTATTTGGAAAGTTGGGTTAAGTATTACTGATACCATTTTATGAGCTAAACACATCATTTTCAGAGCTCAGGAAAATCAGGCCGTCTTCAACAGGGCGCTCAGCGTTCATCCAGCAGAGGGCGACGCTTCCTGCGCATAGCAGGGCCGCAACCCGGAGTGCATTCCTCCAGGCGAGGCTGGAAGTCTGTGAGAGGGGCGTGTAGAGGAGGATGCACGCGAAGCGCAGTCTGGTTATAATATACTGTAAACGTCCTCCAGGTTTCCGAATAGAAGAGAAAGAATTCCAAATCGCCAAAGTTTACTGAGACGCTGGTGGAAGAGGAAGAGTGAGAGAAAACCAACTTCTGAGTCTACCTTCAAACGCGGCTGCAGCTTCGCATCGTGGGAAGAAGTGTCTGTTTGCTTCTCCTTCTTTTTCACCTTTAAACTCTGCTTCTAACCTTTCCACTTAGCACCATTAAAAACAGCGTTGTTACATTGTATGCCACAATAAAAATGCTACTTTTTAGAGTATTACTTCATAAAGTACTTAAGTCTACGTAGTTGTATAAGCTTGTTCCTAAGTCTCAGTATTTATTCCCTCTGCTCAGATGAGAACACAGATTACAGCGGTTGTGTTCATCCTGTTTCTGCCTCTACTGGGGAATCGTTTTGAGAGTATTGCCTTCAGAACATTCTAGTTACATACAAAGCTTTTAGGTTTCTGAGATTTTTTTTGTCAGGATTA
>NW_008344991.1:660385-679212 GCF_000622305.1 Nannospalax galili
TAATCAGATTGGCAAATTATATCAGCAATATTATGTTTTTTGCTCCGCAGATGCAGTGTTCAAGGAGACTCTGCCTTTCCTATAAGAAGCACAACCCTCCCTCAATCCTGCGTTAGTGACAGCCTCTTACTTGCTTTTCGACCTGCTTTTCTTGAATGCCCAGTGAGGTCTGTGGAAGTGTTCAAGGAGACTCTGCCTTTCCTATAAGAAGCACAACCCTCCCTCAAAGCCTGCGTTAGTGACAAGCTCTTACTTGCTTTTCGACCTGCTTTTCTTGAATGCCCAGTGAGGTCTGTGGACGGAAGCCAGCAGATTCTTACAAATTATGAGGTAGTACAAAATGGGGATTAGTGCCTACCAATCACCAGCTTCTCCAGGGAAACAAGAAAATCGGCTAGAGAGCAGCTGCCCTTCAAGATAGGTGATGGTAGCGAGGAACTCAATTTCAGCTGCCTTTAAAAATATGTAAAATAACAGCAACCTGTTGATTTTGAGAACAGATCAGAGTGAAAGTATGGATGGTATAGTGGTGATGCAGCAGGCAGAGGACCTGAGAAGGAAGAAAGGAGAGAACTCAGGAAACATAATACAGGTCACCGCAGAAGTGCAGTCTAGTAAGACAGGGGACCCCAGTTCTCCAGACTATACTAAGACTGGAGAAGTTCTTTTCTTTTTGGCATTTGTTAGTGTTGACGTGGATGGAAACCATCTAGGGTAGGTTTTGATTGCAATTATGGCTTTTCAGCCAAAGGTCTCTGCATTATATTTACACAGTTCCTGCATTGTCAATAGAAGGGTGTCCTAGTCAGATACACCAAGAGCATAAGTTACCTGGGAAAGACTGAATCTGAGATGCAGAGTTCGCAAGGCAGGAAGTTGGTCTGAAACACAAAAGAAAACAGAGGCACCCAAAAAGCTGGTTGTGGGGGCTCCAGAAAGCACAAACAAGAAAGCACAGCAAGGGGTTGCTGGAAGAGCTGAATTTGGAATAATCAAAATAACAGGGTGTGATATACACACTTCCCACTGTTCTGTACTGGTGTGGATGTTGTGAACCCCACAATGCTTCCCCACCCACAAGCAGACACCAGAAAGTGCTGGAGACTCATATCAGATGGTAGCAATCTTGTATTCTGTTCTACTTGGTTCTGAAGAGCAGGGTAAATGAGAATAATCACAGCTGACTTCATCCACAAGCCATGAACTTGGGTTGCTAGGGAAGCAACACAAAGGAAAGTTATGGGAGTGCCTTCTGATTGGATTTGAGGCCTATTCCATAGGAGGGAATTCATACCTAGTACTGATGTTTCCAAAACCCATGATGGGGGTGGTCAGAGGCCTGGTAGCAGGTTAGCAATGAGTGGGACTTACTATTGTTGTTTTGCTAAATAGACACGGTGTCAAACTGCCTTCTAAATATTTGTGTTGGGACTGGAGAGATGATTCAGTGGTTAAGAGTACTTATCCTTCTTGCAGAGGATTGTGCATAGTTTAGTTCCCAGCATCCATATCGGGCAGCTCACAACCACCTGTAACTCCGACTTCCAGTGGATCAATGCCTTCTTCTGGCTTCTATGAGTACCTGCATTCGTGTGCATATGCACACATGCAGATGCACACATACATATCATTAAAAATTAAAGGTAAATGCTTATACCCATAGACAAGTCCTGCTGTCAAGACAAAAGCACAACTCTCACCTCAAAGGGAATAGGAGAACCAAATGTAGGGGACCATGGTCTGGAAACACAGATTCAGGTTACCCCAAATTCCATGTTCCAATATGGAAGCAGTTTCATATAGTAACCAAACAAAGAAAGTCACAACTCAAAGCACTTTTCAAATATGTTGGTGAAAACATTAAGTAGGTGGTTTCAGTTAAGCAAAGATATCCCAACTATAGGCCTCAAGTGCTCTCTGATAATACTCAGTCTTTTGGTTGGTGGAAGTTTGAGTTTTATTAAATTAACATATTCCAAAATTTTTTTATTTCTAGTCCATAGTAACCAAACAAAGAAAGTCACAACTCAAAGCACTTTTCAAATATGTTGGTGAAAACATTAAGTAGGTGGTTTCAGTTAAGCAAAGATATCCCAACTATAGGCCTCAAGTGCTCTCTGATAATACTCAGTCTTTTGGTTGGTGGAAGTTTGAGTTTTATTAAATTAACATATTCCAAAATTTTTTTATTTCTAGTCCCAGGATTTGAAATCAGACACAAGGTAGACAACGAATGGCTAGTTAGAGGGCTGAAAATGGCCCAAGATAATTGTAATTAGCTCTGAACCTGTGACATTCCAAACTCTCCACACTCATTGAAGTTCTAATCAGTCGATCAGCCTTTGCATAAGGTATAGTTTGATGATCTTTTTTTGTATTTTATGAATCTTTGTGTATTTCATACAAAACATTTTAATCATTTCTATACCCCTTTCCCCACTGATACCCTCCCATAGCCCTCAACCCCACTGGAATTCATACATTCTGTCATTTGTGTTAAGGCTATCATGTCAAGTTAGTGTGCCCAGATGTCCCTTAGTGCAAGTTCAACCACTGAGGTCCAGTTACCCTATCTAGACCGTCCCTTTAAGAAGATCGGCTCTTCCTCGCCCAGCAGTAATCAGTTGCCAATAATTCTTTGTCCAAGTTTGGGGCTTGTTGCCCATTTCCACAGTTCTGTGCCGGGGTTTTATCTGCTGGAGGTTGATTAGGTCTTGCATGCTGACACCATTGCTACAAGTTCATATGAGCAACATCATGGGAGCTTGTAGGACTCTGTTTCCATATGGTCATGCACCTCTTCTCTGGCTCTTACAATCTTTCTGTCCCTCTTAGACAATGGTCCCTGAGCCCTGGGTTGCTGAGTTTAATATAAGAGTCCTAGCCAAGGACCCATGCTCGGCAGACTCTTACACTCCAAGCTTTGGCTAGTTGTGACCTTTTGTGTTCCTGGCCCCCTGATGCATGAGGAAACTTCATTAATGAGAATTGAGAGATGAATTAGTGTCCTCCTCTTGTTCTATGTTCCATGAGCCTTAGTTGGAGGGGTTTGTTGGGTAGGCGTGTCCAGCTACATTGCATGAGGGGGAGGGTCTAAGGACAGACCCTGAGAACCCTGGAAAGTGCAAGGGACACTGGGGAAAGAGTGAGGTGGTCACCATTTTGGAATGGAGTGTGCAGACTGCTGGTGCACAGATGGAGAAGATCTCAAATATGGGAGAGAAGAGTCCACAAGAGTTCATGTCTTTGTAAATGACCCTCTCCTGAATAGCATAAACCTTGTTAGCAAACCCAAATAAATATTCTTATTCCCCAAACTGTAACGTAAGAGGGATATTGTGGTGGTTTACCAGACCTCGGGGTCCAGGCATTCCACAGAGAGCATGAGGGTCTCTCAGAGGAAAATTTAGCACTACAAGGTTGTACTGTAGATGTGCCACTTAGGCTTGGGTAATTCACAGACAATGTCAGTGTGTGACCAGTTGTGGAACTCTGTGATAGTCTCTGTCTGTTCCAAAAGAAGCTTCTTTGATGAGTTCTGATTGGGATACTTGTCTGTAAATAAGGATCCATATCTTGCACATAGTAAGAAATTAACTTGTCTAGGGATGTGACAGCCTTGGGGTTTTCTCTAAGATCTAAGACCACTCCAGTCATGTGTATTATTTGGTTAGGTTTACAGTACTATGTACTGAGTGGGCCCCACTGAGTGGGCTTTACGTCCTTTTAGATAATTGTTGATTACCTCCAAGATAAAAGTGTTACTACGCCCATGTTGTTTGCTGTGCCAGTCATTGATGTGGTTATTAGGCCTTGAAGTTGGCATTGGACAATTGATTCACGGTCCTTAGCAGCTTGCATAGGGCTTTCCAAAGATATGAGAGCTAGCCTTAAGGGGAGGTGGCTTCCAGGTCATTTCTAGCTCCATTGCTCCAAATCCTGTGTCCAAAGTATGTCCTGTCTTCAGCAAATGGGATCTTACTTTCAAGTTCTGGGAGGCCATCAAAGGCTGTGGCAAAAGCCTGTGTAATTTTGGGAGTCTCTTGGACTACCCTGGCCAACAACTCAAAGGAAGATTCTTCTTGTTTGACACTGTTTCTGGTTATGTAGCCTTCAGCTACACACATAGACTCATGTAGAGATATAGTATGTGTAATGTGTCAGTGGGTTTTGGAATAAAATGATTACCCTAGTTAGACTCTAGGATCGCTCCCTGTCTAACCCTAACCCTCCACATTCATTTTTTTACCTGGGAACTTTTGGTTGATAGTGCTCTCACCCTTGATCAGATAAACTTCTTTTCGCAGTGAACAGTGTTGAATGCGAAGACTCATGGTTACTTAAGTGTGGAGAATAAGTGAGTACTGAATGCCAAACCCTAAACAGGATATCTATATCACCCCCTCTAAGGGTCAAGGATTATTGATGGGAAAGAGGGCTGAGAAATGCTTTTTCTGGGCATGATTCAGCCACTGCAATTGTGAACTCACAGCAGCTGAAGTTGCATGGACCAGGGCTGCTCAAGACTAGACCTGGATGAAGGAGGAGGTCACAAAGACGTACACCTCCCTGGGGAACTATTGGGTATCGATGGCTGCTTAGAGAGGGGAAGTCATTGTCTTTAACTGTATAGCCACTGGTAAGTCTGCATGCTCAACAGATAGTTCCACACCTATGGCCATGTAGAAAGCCCCAAGTAAACTCAGTGGGACACAAAACTAAAAAGACCTGACTTAAAGGGAGGGGGAGGGGGTTGACTGGATAGGAGGGAGATAGGAGTATGTAGAGAGGGTGACAGTAATCAGAATGTGTTTTATACATGTGGGAAGTTGTTAAAAATAAAGTTAAATTTAAAAAAGAAAAGAAAAAAAAAGAAGAAAGAAAAAGCCAAATGGCCTCTACTCTCACCAAATGATGCATAACCAGAGTTGTCATAGAAAGAACTGTATCTGGCATGGACTGAATCCTTCATGATTCCTCACAGTCGATGTCTGTGAAAGTCAGTCTGGTTTGAGTGCTTTCTTTCTTTCTTTTCCTTTTATCTTTTGCCTTTTCCTGGTGTTAGACTTTTTGTTTGCTCATTCGTTCATTTTTCTATTGAGAGTTTTTAGTCATACTTAATTGACTTAAATATTTAGGTATAATTTTTAATGTGTATTTTATGTGCAGTGTGTGTGTATGTGTTCATTTGTTTATGTGTACCACATGAGTGCAGGAGCCTGTGTAGGCCAGAAGAGAGCATTGGATCCCTAGAGTTATAGGTGGTTGTTAGCCACCGTGTGGGTGCTGGGAACTGAATGTGAGTTTTCTTCAAGAGTAACAAGTGCTCTTAACCACTGAACCACCTCTCCAGCCAGTACGTATAAATTTTTGTGTGACTTCACTTCTTTGCCATAAAAGCATACCGGGGGTAGAACTTGTTCCCCTAACCTAGGACCCTTTCAACAGTCAAGCATGGCCAAGAGAAATACAGTGGCCATGATGCTGTCCCAGAGCCTGTCAGAACTGGGGAATCAATTCCAGCAGCAGGCATAACAGGTTAACATCTTCCCTTTGGAATTAAGTCGAGCTGAGTAGCACAAGCTAGCCTCATTGAAACTATTAAGAGTTTGGCAGATGTGCACTAGCCCCATGGCAGTGGCAGCACCCTAGGATGAAGAAATCAGATAGCTCATGAAAAATGCCTGTGGCTCATGGAGGCTAGGAAGGATAGCATCGTCTCTTCATGCCACTGTATTGAACATTTTCAACATAGATTATTTAGGGAAATAATTGACACAAGTGATGGGATATTGTAGTTCTATACTAGAACATACTAATGTTCCATTTTTTAGTATCTTCTTAGCTATCCAAGACCAATTTGTTCTTGCTTAGAACAGATAGCAGTATTCCTTCAGACATTCTGTCACCTTCAGAAAAAAAAGAAGTTTCACTGGAGTGTCTGTCAGATATCGAAAAGCATCTGGAAAGAGAGCTAAAAACAAAAACAGCAGTTGAACAAAGGTTGTACAAAAGTACCATACATGGTTGCAAAAAGTTACTCCCAGTAGCTCTGAGGCTATTAAACAGCCCAATACCAGAGATGGCCTGACATCCCATGACTGGTAAGGCAGGGAGGCACGTGAGGCCCAAATCATACTGGCTATTGCCACTATCATTGCTTCACACCAGGTCTAGATGTCAAGACTTCATTGAAGAAAACACCATGTGCTTTGGCTGGAGGACATAAAAAAATCAGCCTGGGACTGAGCTGGAAGCTTGCTGACTGCCGGCTGGCTTAGTTCTAAGGGGAACTATCAACTATGCCAGTTGATGGGAGAAGTTTTTCACTGACAGTCCTGCTTGGCTGTGGACCTTGTGTGCTTTGCTACCAACATGACAAGCAAGATGTGCCCACAGATGAAACAGTGGCATGAATATTGTAGGTGCAAACAACCACTTTCCATTTGGAGTTAAGGGTCCCACTCAGGAAGAAATATATGATACTATAAGCTGGGACAAAAATCTGGAGAGATCATAGACCCTAGTGGGGAGAGCTCTGCTATTGTTTTGATAAATGAATGTGAGTTATTACAAATGCCTTCTAAACATTTGTGTTTGCATCTGTAGATTATTACGGCTGTCAGCTTGGATCATGAAGGGAAACTTCTTTTTGACAATGAACAGTGGTTATTACAGAATCTCAGGGATACAAGGGTGGTGGTGGGATCTCAGGGAGACAAAGGATGGGTGTACAGGTGAGAGTGTGGTCAAAACACCTTGTATACTTGCATGGAAATATTCTTCTAAAACCCAGTTTAAATAATTTTTTTAATCTGTATTTTCTTCAACACTTACTGATTTTCTTACGTGCCAGAAGAGAGGACTTCCTTATATCCCAAACTGGTTAGTCTTCATTCAAAAAAATATTAACCAGGGGCTGGAGAGATGGCTCAGCAGTTAAGAGCACTGGCTGCTATGATAGAGGTCCTGGGTTTGATTCCTAGCACCCACATAATGGCTAACAACCATCCATAACTCTTGTTCCAGGGGAATCCGACACCCTCTTCTGACTTCCACGGGCATTGTATGACATGGGTGCGCTTACATGCATGCAGGCAATGCATTGCACTCATACATATAAAATAAAAAGAATAAATAAAATATTAAAAAATATTAATCATGGCATAAACCCTCACCTAACCTGGACCAATGACATGCTCCTATGAACAGTCTGTATACTTTACTAGTCACTTTTGTTAGAAGATTTATGAAACCAAGGGACTCTGACATGACTGAGTCTAAATTTCTTTCACTATCATTAAGCTGACATTTTTCTTACCTCTGTTATCTTTTTGTCTGTGTTGACTTTACCAGCAGTCAGGCATTCTCCCCATGGCAATAAAGCTGAGTACCATCATACATGAATTCATAATATTCACTGAACTCACATTTTCATTTTCATATTGCATAAAGATCCCTTATTCTATGTCCCTGTCCATCCTTAATCGAGTACGTCTGGTTGTATTCATTTGGGTTTTATATCTACCCAGGACTACTCATTGTTTCTAGAGGGATGTAGACTGATGGTCGGCTTATATTATATACCTATCCCAGTGGAGTTGCCAAAAATCCCCAATCACCACCAGAAACCCACAACTGGTGCACAGTTTTTTAATAAAGCAAAAGTAACTTATTAGCGTAGTATGCTGGATAGGAAAAATAATAGGTAAGCCACATAGAGCGTTTCCCTGAGACAACTGATATGAAGCTGCAAAGATTTATTCTTTCATGTTGTGAGGCTTGGAAGTAAATGTCTGAGAAATGAGAACCTTGAGGCTTCTGGTGGCCATTTTATGAGTCTTCATGAGAGAGAGCCAATAGGCAATGTGAGAGAACATAGCTAATGTCCAGATGGGGACATCAAGCTCCATGTCTCTCAATTCTTGAGTTCAGGATGCAGCTTCCTTTGTTTCTTAAGAGTTCTGAGCTCAAGATTTGTATTACTTTTCCTGTCATCTTGGCATACTACCTGATGAAAGCAGCCCAAAGGAGGTAGAATTTATTTTGGCTTACAGTTTGAGGGAAAACAGTCCACCATGGTGGGGAAGGCATAGTCGCAGATGAATCCTTTGTTGTGGGACCACAGGTCTGGGAATCCTCACCTTTCACATCTCTGTGCAGGAAACTGAGAAAGACTGAAGCAGAATTAGGCTATAACTGTAAGGCCTCCCTTCCTGTAGCCTTTCTCCACTAGGCTCCACTTCCCCAAAGCTCCGTTGCTTCTCAGAGCAACACTACCATCTGGAACCAAGCATTCAGACACATGAACTTGTAGGATGCATTTCATGTAGAAACCATAACAGGAATCCCAATTTTGGTTGCTATGTCTCATGTAAGCATCTATTGTCACTAAAAATATGTAGACCTGTGCTTTCCAGTATTGCAGCCATTATTGTCATGGGATTATGACAATTGAAATGTTGCTACTGCAAACTGAATTGCTTTGCAATTGTAAAATGTACACTAGACAAGGATGAAAAATAGAACACAAAAATCTTATTAGCTTTCAGTGATTACATGTTTAAAAATGATGCTTTTGATATGTTGAGCTAAATAAAATTTGTTATTCAAATTAATTCCCTCTTAAAAGTTTTTATTGTGTGTACTAAAATATTTAAATTTATGTAGGAGGCTTACACTATTCTCCTCACTGTGCTGTTATAGAAGATTGTATAAGATACGTGGCTAAATATAAACTTTGAAAAGTCCTTACTTCTGATCTGCAAAGCATTTACAGAATCACATAGAAATATTCATATCTTTGATTCTGAAGAGACAACATAAATAGTTGAAACAGAGTAACACAGATGTATCATGTGTGATCAGTGATACAATTATAATTTCCAAACCTTCTAAAGATATTTGCTTCAAAGCATGTGCCGATCACGGGTTCAGGACATCCTATCCAGCAAGGTGGCACCTTGGGAACTGAGGAGACAACAGAAACAGGAAGTTCAAGTTCCATCCCTCTTGTCCCTCATTTCTGAAGACACAGAGACATAGAAAGCCTGAGCAGGCCTTGCTCTGTTTCCGTTTGTTTTTCCGTTGTGTCGTTTGTCCTTCCATCATACTTCTGTACAATTTCATAAAATATTTTCCATGTTTCTTTGTGTCTTCATTTCTAAGGTTCCTGTGTAACAGAAAGAATATATTAATGTATTTATTTTCTTTGCCCTTTATTACATGTATCTCTGTAATGAAACCTGTAAAGAATGAAAAAAAAATGTTTCATTATATTAACACTTGGAAAAGGAACTTAATAAATAGCATAATGACATGCAAAGTACAAGCCAGCTGTGGGTTATACTCTTGACACTGACTTTTACTTAACTTTGCAACCCCCCCAAATTAATCCTATCTTAGCTTGTTTGTAATGTAGACAAGGTCACTGAACTGTATACTATTCTTGTAACCTGGGCATATGGCCTTAATATTTGCCTTCACTTTAAATAATGTATGAATGTATGTGTGTTTGTTTACAAAATCAAGTACTGCAAACAGCAATGAGAGAGACTGATAACATCTCTTCATGGTTATATGTATGTGTTGGTCTAGGTTAGGTTCAGGGATCAGAAAGAGCAAAATTCTCTAAGATTAGAGTCCAATTTTTACTTCCTCATTTTATGCTGAAGAGACTATTTCAATAAAAGAATAAGCAGACTTTTGTTTGAGAAAATTTTGAAGGAACACATTCTCAGCCCTGTGGATGGGCTCTTGGCTTTGAAATGAATGCTAAGAATGAGGCTGCTTTTGTTTAAGCATTACCACAGTGAGGTGCCCTATAGTAAACGCTGCAGTCAGGCATCCTTCCTCACTTAAAGAGTGTTTTCTAAGACCTTATACTGAAAATAGCACCATTTATGGAAAAAGTATGAGGAGAAGTGATCAGATCAAGGATCTTGCTGCTTGAAGATCTCCAATTTTGAAATTCATGATCCCCATGAATTTCACAGCCTCTTTTAACCCACTCCATTCAAAACCTTGCACATGACAGTGGGTAGTCCTTATTCTTGCTTCTCAGGTGAGCAAATTGAGAAGCATGTGGGTCAGGCATGCTGTTCAGCACGGTTCACACTAATATAAACAATAGGCCATAACACTTGTTTCCAACAAGTGTTGGAACTTTTATTACCATTTTTCCTTCAGAAAAAAATCACAATTATGTAGACTGAAAGCAAAATTAGTTTGTTCTACAGAAGTGTGATATAGCAGCTTATTTATTATGGGGCTTGGAATCAGGCAAATCTGGAGTTCAGTTGCAGTCTTAGAGACCACTTTCTAACTCTGTAACAATGAATTTGTTACTCTTCTCCAGCTAATTTTCCTGTTTGGCAAAAGATGGAGAATAGCAATGGCTTTCACCACAAAAGTTGTTGAAAAGAATAAATAAAATAATTCAAATGCCTGACATTTACTAAATACATGATAAATGTATTATTTATAACTAGGAGACAAAACAGCTATTATTTCCAAATAACAGTCTTACTTTTTATGGAAGTTCAACACTACATAAAAACATAAGCAAATTAAAATCAACCCAACCATTCAAAGTTCATGGATTAATAAGAATTAAAGTTGGAAAACACGGTCTAGAAATAAAATGCTTCCAGGATGCACTTGTCGTGGTCGAAAAGTTCTGAAAGCCACATTTCAGTCAATTTTGTCACTATAAAAATTACCGAGTAACACTGACATGAATGACAAAGATTCTAGAAAAAGAAGAAAATACAATAAAAGAGTGTCCAGAAAGTAACAATGCAGTGATAGGTGCTACTTTACTACTGACTGCATCATCCCCACAAGCTGATCACCAAGATGCAATTTACCATCTGAGTCACTTCATTCAACAAAACTGAATCCAGTAAAACCTTCCTCTGCTTTGGCCCTAAAACAATTATGCTGCTTTGCTGTTTGTTTTTGTTAATTTTATCATTTTTTTATGAGTATGAGCGTATTGCCTACATGTGTGTGACTCATGTTGTGCAGTGCCTGCAGAGGTCAGAAGAAGGCGTAGGATCCCCTGAATTGGAGTTTCAGACAGTTGTTAGCTGCCATGTGGGTGCTGGAAACTGAAACCGGGTCCTTTGCAAGAGCAGCCATTGCTCTTAACCACTGAGCCATCTCTCCAGCCCCTGTTTTCTTTTCTTTCAGTGCTGTCTTCTTTTTCTTTTAGCTAGTCTTTAGTTTTAAATGCTACTTTAGTATGTTTTAATTAATTAAATTTGTTTCTAGACAATTTCACACATATAAAATGTATGAGGGGCAGGGAGAAGAGGAATGGAGCTATAGATTTTATTGAGCAGGATCTTTTCTGAGAGTAGAGATTTAAGTTAATCCAGTCAGTATTCAGAAGAGTTGGGAGAGTGCTCAAATCACATTTCAACAGATACATTGCACTTTCCAGACTTGGAATGGTATATTTTAATTGTCCTGCTACTGAAGTGAGTTAGGGAAGCTGTCTACGAAATTTTCTGATGGAATTAAGAGGTATAAAAGGAGGGGCTGGAGTGATGGCTCAGCAGTTAGGAGCACTTACTGCTCTTGCAGAAGACCCAGGTTGAATTCTAGCTCCCTCATCAGGTGGTTCACAACTTCCTGTAACGCCAGTTCCAAGGGACCCAACACCTTCTCTGGCACATGTACACATATGATGCATACTCAGGCACACACACATCTACATAAAGGAATGAATCTTTTTTAAATGAAGAATAAAAGGAACATATACTTTATGACAACATGCCTGTTATAATTATAGACAGTTCTTCTATGCAGCTCACATACAATTACCTTATTGATACGGAAACACAGATAGTCATTCTGATTATTTTTGTAGTTGTAAAAATCTGTTTTCATTTTCATCTGCTCCGTAAATGACTGACTAATATAGCACTGGTTGGTTTTGTTCTGTCAATTTTGTGTGAAACATTTTGTGTAAAGGGGTGAAAATCCAGCTGAGAACTATCCATATTCCACTCCTATGAATTAACCGTCCAAATGTGTAGTCCTCTGAACTAATACAGAAGATCTATTGCTGGGGTGTTCTCTCCTTTTCTAGGAATTGAAATCAAATATTTGGAATTAATTTTCTTCAAATGTTGTAAATCTATGCATTGATGTATTTCAATTTGTAAGTATATAAGTGCATCTATTTTATATTGTAATATGTGATATTTGTGGATTATTACCAAAGAAATGGACGGGTAACACTTATTTCCTCTTTCTTATTTGTTTTGTTTCTGTCTGTGTGTACTTTTGTGGGCTCCTACGTGTGCATTTGCATGTGGAGGCCGGAGGATGACCTTCGATGATATTCCTCTGGTGTCATCTACCTTTGTTTTTGAGACAGGTCTCTCACTGATCTTGAACTAAGCAGTTAGGATTGGTTGGGTGGCCAGTAAGTCCCAAAGATCTGCTCAACTCTGCGTCCCCAGTGCAGGGGGCCGAGGGTGAGCTACCATGGCAGGCACTTCTCTGAAGGTTCATGTGATCAAATTCAGGTCATCATGCTTGAACTTCACACACTGATTTCCTTTCTGGGTTGAGAGATACAGCTGAGGGCAGATTTATTTTGCAATACGCAAAATTTCAATAGTCTCTTATTTACTGTGGGCATATCATTGCCATTTTTGATCATTTAACAATTACGTGAAACATGCACTGGCTTTAGATGATAGAAAAATCTGAAACTGGAGTGTGAAAAATTTTTAACAAGAGATTACTTTCTTGTGATAACTAATAAAAATCTGCAATTTGGTTTAAATTTTATGTGCTTATATAAAAGTTTATGACAATGATATTATAAAAATTATATCCTGGCAATGTGCTATCACAATTTTTGTATTTTTGTAGGTAAGGATATTTACTGGTTGCGAATATATCACAGAAATTAAGATGTTTGCCAGTATTTTCTGAGTAAGTTGCAATATGAAATTTATGAACACTTACTTTAAAAGAAGCTAAAACTACTGAGCATGGCAGCACATGCCTTTAATCCCAGCACTGAGGAGACGGGTGAATCTCTGTGAGATCAAGGCCAGCCTGGTCTACCTAGCAAGTTCTGGGTCAGCTGGAACTACAGAGAGACCTGGTCTCAAAAGAAATTGAATTCTTTGAATGTTTGCTATGTATCAATGGATGAATGGGCAGAGTTCTTCTTAAAGTCCTTTTGTGATCATAGTATTCCACAGAAAAGCAAACAATATCATAAGTTTATCAATGTAATCAAATTGCCCAAGACTCTGAGATCTGAAAACATGTAGCCTCACTGTACACACTGACGATATTTAGTCCAAGATTTGATCTAAGTAGAATCAAGGGTATTGGCTACTCTTTCTCATCCTTTTCTCATTTCCTCCCATTCTCTTTCCTTACTTTGACCTTCCTCTCCTCTCCCCTTCCCTCCCCTCTCCTCCCTTCCCCTCCTCTCCCTCCCCTCCCTTCCTTCCTTCAGATAATTAAGTCCAAAGTCTTCAAATAGCACCACACAAAGGAGGTGCCAGAACTAGAGTGAGCCAGTGAGTCAGGCTTGTCCAGAGTGAGGTTCTGATGCCCAGGGAGGGTGAGGAAGGCTTGGTTTGGCACAGAGGGACTGTCAGTGGGAAAGGCCCGCTGCAGGGCTCAGAGTCTGAAGGCAGAGAAGGGATCTGGAGAGTCTGACATGGATGGTCAGAGACTGACTGAGATGAAGAGCTGTGCAGAGCAACTTCCTGGCATGACATGTGGACAATCAAGTGCGCTGAGGAGAGCACCCATGGGGAAGAATGACCTGACAGGGAGTGTCAGAGTCCAGCTGGAGTGGAGGAGGCTTCATATTGGGGTAGAAGACAGGGGAGAGCCTGGCTTGAAGATTCTCTTCATCTAAGAGTCCATATGTATAGCTAAAGGCTACATAACAAGTAACAATGCCAGGTAGGAGATACCTTCTTTTGAGTTCTTGCCCAGGGTGGCCCAAGAGACTCCCAAATAGTAACCCAGCATAAAACTGGGAAAATGAACAGCAGACCCCAATCTCATCTAAAGGAATATTGACAACTGATTGCTTCTAGATGAGGAACAGCTGACCTTCCTAAAACAAAGACTTCTAGATAGGCTGACTAGATTCACCAGGTGCACAAGTACTGGGAAATGGCTAGGGGGTGCTGACACCACAGCATACAGGCAGAGTAAAAGGGCTTTAGTGTGGTGGAGGGAGGCTATGGGAGGGTGCCATGTGGGAAGTGGGTATATAGATGAATATAAGATTGGGATGTTCTGTGTGATATACACACAAAAAATCAACAAATTAAAAAATGAGTTATATTTGAGAAGGAAGCATGGAAATTTACGTCATGTTAATTAGTAGAGGTGATAAACATTACCATTGAAATCTACCCGATGACTTTATATCCATACACAGATGCCAAGGATCCGAGTGCAACTGACCATGACTAATAATAATCAGGAACATACAGATTAGAGACACACACACCAACATCTAAGTGTTATTAGCAAAAACAATGAGTCTTTCTGTAAGAAACAATATATTTTAAAATGAAATTGAGATATTTTTTAAAGGTTAAAAATATTCAATTTTATGTCTTACAGGATTTATTCTGAGTTCAATATTGTATAACTGCATTAATTCAACTGTGAACCTAAAAACTTCCTAGTCTCTTTTGAAAGAGATGTATCTTTGCTCTGAAAATTGTTGAGTATGTTAACGTTATTATTATTATGTTAATGTTATTGAGTATGTTGATGTTAATGTTAGTGAGTATGTAAATGCTTCGTCTAAAAGAAAAAAAAAAGAATTTACAAAGGAAAAAAAAAATGAATGTCCATGCTGGCAGGGGAGAGGAACTGGTGGAAAGGACCCTATGAAGGAAACAGCAATAGATGCCTGAATATCAGAACCTGGGTGAGATTACCAGACAACCTGCAAAGAAGGACAGTGACAACTGAGATCGCACATACAAGTTTTGACTGAATAAGCAAATGTATTATGAATAAAGAAATCTGAGATACTTACTGCTGAGAAGGAGGCTACAAATGTAAGAGGATAAAGATAAAACTAACCTTTCTGGGTTAGACTGGAAGTGGAAGCTGGAAATGGACGAATTTGCAGTCTGTTTAAACTGTTTCCAACATATGTACCTGGATCTATAGGCAAACATGGATATATATGCTTACACTGCTTGTCTCTGTCCACAGGAAATGTCCAAGAACAGAGATATAGCCAAGGTCATAAGTACACATTAAGCATCTTACTTTCTCAAAAGTATTTTCGGGACCGGAGGGATGGTTCAGCAGTTATGAGCAATGGCTGCTGTTGTAGAGGACCTGGGTTCGATTCCCAGCACCCACACACTGGTTAAGAACCATCTAAAACTCCAGTTCCAGGATATCCAACACCCTCTTCTGGCTTCTGTGGGTGCTATACAACATGGGTGCACTTACATACATGCAGGCAAAACACTCATACACATAAAATATTTTTAAAAAATGTTTTCATTCAGAAAAATTAAGAATCCTTGAGTGAGGGGAAAACAGCTATTTCAGAATTAAGTAGGCATCAGTATGAGATGAACCATGGTTTCTTAATTGTGCCAGTGGTCATGAGGGTCTCCAGTGAATGATGATTGCAAGGCAGTAAGTTACATATACCTGATTTAGAGGCAACATGACCACGGAGGGCAATAATAGCAACAAAGACTAGCGAATCAGAAACCAGTATTAACATTAACTTCCAGTTTGATTGCTGTGTTAGCTTTCTCTTGATACATCACTGTCTTTGTAATTCTGTCACTTCTGTCTCTGGGGATCAGAACTTTAGGCATTGCTTAACTAGGTTCACCAGTTCAGGATGTGGCCAGGCTGGAATCTAGTTATCCCTCAGGACCTAGATATCACAAGGGGCTCAAATGGGAGAATTTTTCCAAAGACCTCCATGTTCTTTTTAAACTTTTATTTATTATTTTTATTTTATGTCTATGTGAGTATTGCCTGCATGTAGGTAAGTGCACCTGTGTTGTGCAATGCCTGCGGAGGACAGAAGAGGCTGTCGGATCCCCTGGAACTGGGGTTACATACAGTTGTTAGCTGCCATGTGGGTTCTGGGATTCAAACCCAGGTCTTCTGCAAGAACAGTTGGTGTTCTTAACCACTGAGCCATCTCTCCAGCCCCAGACCTTCATGTTCTTAGCAGAATCCCTTTCTCTGTGGCTGAAGAACTAGAATTTGGTTTCTTGTTAAAACTCATCAGTTTATAGAATCATCTCCAGTTCTTTGTTCTCTGAAAACTTCTCAAACTTTGTCTCTTGTGTCGTGACAGCTTCCTTCTTTAAAACCAGTAACAAAGAAACTCCTCTCTTAGTCTTTACAGGATAAAATGAACAACTATAGACATCCACTCATCTTTGCCAAATTATTTAAGTGAGAAAGAAGCAAGTCAGAGGTCTCTCTCATATTCAGGGTGAGGATTTAAGGACAGGGTACTTGGGGTCCCATTAGGACTTATGTACTACAATTTTTCTTCTTACTCCCAATATCTCGCCTCTATGAAAAGCGCTATTTTTATATATTGTGAGGGAACTATAAATCATTAAAAACTCTCTGGAGGAAAATGTGGCGTAGCTCCATTTTTCATTAGTATCTTATAAGGAAAGCATTAGCAAACAGGGATATGTGAAAAAAAGAGCTTTAGAGAATGTATACTGTTTTATATAATTGCAATATTAGAAAATTAAACTTATACATGGGTTAACAGTAATACTGCATGGAATTCCATAAACTCTGAAAATGTTGTAGGACTGTTTATATTTGCATAGCCACATGTGCAAAATGCATACAGTGGTAAAAGTACACTGCTGCATAGTATTTAAAACATGATATGATTTTCATAAAATTTATCTCATATGCATTCAGATACACACAGAGATGGTAAACCCTGGAATGTTAAACCCAGGAATATGAAAATATATATTGTTTATTTTCTGTTTTTGTTAGTTTTCTAAATATATGTGTATGTATTCAATGTTTATGTAAACATATATTCTGATGTTTTTGAAGTATAGAATAATTTGAAGAACATTTTCAAAAATTAAGAGTACAGCTCTCTCTGACCCACAGGCTCCTCTGTCTGGGGTAAGTCGATTGGGCCCTCTGGGCCTTGACACCTCCAGCCTCACTCACCCTCCCATCTCCCCCGCTGGTCTCTCCTACCAGCCTGGACCCTGTCCCATTCCTTGTCTGGGTGCCCCAGACACCTGGGGAATGACCACTGCTTCTTCCTGATCTTGTGCATCCAGTGCAACTCAGTTCCTTCTCAGGTCCCCAGGATCACTGCTTCTGGGCCTGGCCCCGACCTCACCTCCCTCTGCCTCACTGGGGCTGCACAATCCTACAGTTTCTTTCCTGGATGCCAGGGGCTGACCTTTCCTCTTCCTGGTCGTTTGCATCCAGACCAACCCAGCTCCTCAGTGCAGTCCCCAGGGGCTCTTGGGGCCACCTCCCACCCCCTGGTTCCTTTGCATCTCTGGGTGGCATGGCCACCAGATGCTCTAGGCCAGCATCTTTGCTGGGCCTGGCTCACAGGCCACTCCAGCCACAAATTCCTGAGGCCAAAATGTATCCTGGAGGGATCCAGACCTTAGGAGAAAGCCTGAGAGTTTTCTGATCCTCATCTGACATGGGCCATTGTGGGAACTACTGAAGACAAAAGTAATCTGGCCACTCCAATATAAAATCAAAAGAGAGAACTGGAAGCTTAGACGAACCAGCCTTTCATGCCCAAAAAGTAAACCACAAAGACACATAATGTTCACACAAAAAAAGCAGACCTAAACTTGAAGGCTTGAGTCTCACACAAGAATCAGAAACTACAAAAGAAAGTCACATGTCAAAATCACAGAGAAAAAAAATCATATGAAAAGCCAAAATAACATATCCCCATCAAATATTAATAGTCCTTTAGAGGAGTACAGTGAGAACCCCCTAGAGATAATGCAGGACATGGACATGTTCAAAAGAACAATTATAAACATGATAAAATAATTCAGTGAAATTAAAGAACACACAAAAAAAGAAAGCAAAGACTGAAGGAAGATAGGGATAAACTTCTGAATGAATTCAGAAAAGGGTTAGAAATATTGAAGAATACTCAGGCTGAAATGAAGAAGGAAGTGAAACATGGGAGAAAGCATCACCAATAGGATGAATGAAATGGAAAACAGAATATCAAGACTGGAAGGTAAAGTGGACGAACTAGACACTCAAGCAAAGATTATGAAAAATTTAAGAAATCACAAGGATGGAATATGCAGGAATTGTGTGACACCATAAAAAGACCAAATTTATGAATCACAGCCATACAGGAAGGGGAAGAATCCCAAGATCATGGCATAGACCAGATCTTCAACAGAATCGTGGAAGTAAATTACCCAAAATTAAAGAAAGACATGCCCATACAAATACAAGAAGCATACAGAACACCAAGCAGACAGGACCAGAAAAGAAAATCTCCACGGCACATCATAGTAAAAGCACTAAATGTAGAAAACAAAGAGACAATACTGAAACCTGCAAAAGAGAAACAACAAGTCACATATAAAGGAAAACCCATTAGGATTACAGCTGACTTTTCAGTGCAAACTATGAAAGCCCGAAGAGCCTGGACCAAAGTATTCCCAGTTTTAAATGACCACGGACGCCAACCCAGACTATTATATCCAGCCAAAATGTCTATTCTAGTCTAAAGGGAAAGAAAAATTTTCCATGACATAAATAGGCTGAAGGAATTCATGTCCACA
>NW_008344991.1:679440-682586 GCF_000622305.1 Nannospalax galili
GCTTAAGAAACAAAACCATTTTTTTGTTGTCTGCAAGAAAGTCATCTCACTTTCAAGGTCAGGCACTAACTTAAGGTGAAAGGATGGAAAAAATATACCAAGCGAATGGTACTAAGAAAAAAGCAGCCATTGCAATTCTAATATCTGATAAAACAGACTTTAAACTAAAACTAATCTGAAAAGACAAAGAGGGACACTTCATTCTGATCAAAGGAACAATGAATCAAGAAGATATCACAATCATGAACATATATTCACCAAACTCTGGCGCACCCAACATTCCTAAAACAATACTACAGGACTTTAAGGCCCAGATTAATACCAACTCATTAATAGCAGGGGACTTAAATATACCACTGTCTCCATTAGATAGGTCAACAGGGCAGAGAGTTAACAGAGAGACACCTGAATTAAACAATACCATATATCAAATGGACTTAACAGACATCTACCGAGTATTCCACCCAAGCGCCGAAGGACATACTTTCTACTCAGCACCCCATGGAATCTTCTCCAAAATCTACCATACACTGGGGCACAAAATAGACCTCAACAAATAAAAAAAGATTGAAATACTTCCATGCATTCTATCAAACCACAATGTAATAAAGCTTACAATCAACACCAGAAGAAGCCCTAATCACCACATGAACACATGGAGATTAAACAACACACTCCTGAATGATGAATGGGTCAAAAGAGAAATTAAGAAAGAAATAAAAGTATTCCTGGAATAAATTAAAAGGAAAATACAACACCACAAAACCACTGGGACACACTGAAAGTGGTCCTTAGAGGGAAGTTTATAACTCTAAGTGCCTACACCAAAATCAAAAAGAACACAAATAAATGACCTAACGTTGCAACTCAACACAGCTGAAAAGCAACAGCAAATGAAACCCAAACCCAGCAGACAAGAAGAAATACAAAAAATCAGGGCAGAAATTAATGCAATATAAACAAAGAAAGCAATACAAAGAATCAATGAATCCAAGAGGTGGTTTTTGGAAAAGATAAACAAGATTGAAAGACTGCTAGCCCAGCTAACCAAAAGAAAGAAAGATCACCTCAAAATCAACAAAATGAGAGGAGAAAGTGGAAACATTACAACAGACACCAGAAAGATACAGATCATTATAAGGGAATACTTTAAAAACCTATATGTTACTAAATTTGAAAACCTAAAAGAAATGGATGGATATCTAAAGGCATGGGAACCACCAAAACCAACCAATAGTATTTAAATCATTCAAAATTGCAGAAACAGAGAACAAACTCCCAAATTCCTTTTGTGAAGCCAACATCACTCTAATACCCAGACCGGGTAAAGACACAACCAAAAAAGAAAACTATAGACCCATATTCTTAATGAACATAGATGCAAAAATTCTCAACAAGATACTTGCAAACCGCATACAGACACATATCAAAAAGATCATCCACCATGATCAAGTCAGATTTATCCCAGAGATGCAGGGATTGTTCAATATATGTAAGTAAAAATGTAATGAAACATATAAATTAACTTAAAGACAAAAACCACATGGTCATCTTAATAGATGCAGAAAGTGCCTGAATCAAAATCCAAAATGCATTCATGTTAAAAGTCCTAGAAAGAATTGGACTGGAAGGAACATACATCAACATAATTAAAGCCATATATAACAAACCCACAGCCAACATTATTCTAAATGGAGAAAAACTAGAAGCATTTCCATTAAAATTGGGAACCAGACAAGGCTGTCCACTATCGCCACTTCTCTTTAACATAGTTCTTGAAACTCTTGCAAGAGCAAAAGCAATAAGAGCAGGAAATTAAAAGAGTAATAATTGGAAAAGATCAAATTATCCCTTTTGCAGGAAATATGAGATTATATCTGAAAGATGCCAAAAATTCCACTAGAAAATTCCTAGAAATTATTAAGAAGTTCAGTAAAGTTGCAGGTAACAAAATTAATCTACAAAATTCTGTAGCCTTTCTATATACCAATAACAAGCAATCAGAGAAAGAGTACATGATAAACCTGATCAAAGACAGTAAAGAGCTCTACAATGAAAATTTTAAATCATTAAAGAAAGAGATTGAGGAAGGTATTAGAAGATGGATCTCCCATGCTCATGGATGGGAAGAATTAATATTGTGAAAATGACCATTCTACCAAAAGTCATTTATAGATTCAATGCAATGCCAATCAAAATCCCTATAACATTTTTCGCAGAATTGGAAAAAAACATCCTAAGATTCATATGGAACCACAAAAGACCTCAGATAGCCAAAAGAACTCTGAGCACTGAGAGCAACGCTTGGGGTATTACTATACCAGATTTTAAGCTGTATTACACAGCTATAGTCATAAAAACAACCTGGTACTGGCACAAAAATAGACCCATAGATCAATGGAACAAAACTGAAAACCCAAATAAGAGTAAATACAGTTTCAGCCACCTGATATTTGACAAAGGGACCAAGAATATTCACTGGAGGAAAGACAGCATGTTCAGCAAATGGTGCTTGCAAAACTGGATCTCCACCTGTAGAAGAATGAAACTAAACCCCTACCTTTCACCCTGCACAAAACTCAATTCCAAATGTCTCAAATACCTCAGTGTAAAGCCTGAAACTCTGAAATTGTTAGAAGAAACCATTGGGAAAATCCTCCAAGATATAGGTGTAGGAAGGACTTTATAAACTTGACATCAATTGCTCAGGAAACATGGGCAAGAATTAACAAATGGGACCTCATTAAACTAAAAAGCTTCTGTACATCAAAGGAGGCAACTTGGGAAGTGATCAGAAAACCCACAGAATGGGAGAAAATCTTTACCAGTGATACATCCGACAGAGGTTTAATGTCCAGAATATATAACGAACTCAAAAAACAGAGAATCAAGACAAGAAGCAACTCAGTTAAAAGATGGGCTAAGAAGAGTTCTCAAAAGAAGAAGTAAAGATGGTTATGAAACATTTTAAAAGATGTTCAACATCACTAATAATTAGGGAAATGCAAATTAAAACCTCTTTAATATTTTATCTTACCCCAATCAGACTGGCTAAGATCAAGAGAACAAATGATATCAAATGTTGGAGAGGATGTGGGGAAAGGGGAACACTCATCCACTGCTGGTGGGCCTGCAAACTTGTCTTG
>NW_008344991.1:682802-684536 GCF_000622305.1 Nannospalax galili
ATGAAATCCTGAAATTTGCAGGTAAATGGCTGGAACTAGAAACTGTTATACTAAGTGAAGTTAACATAGACTCAGAACAAAAAATCAACATATATTCTCCTTCATATGTAGATCCTAGAACCAAACCCTCATAAGTGAGTATGTATCCAGACATAACTACAGGAACCTGGATAATGGAAAGGAAACAAGGAGGTAAAGGAAAAGAAAGAACCCTAAAGAGAAGAACAGTAGGAAGTAGGCCTTAATAACAGAGATATGGATAAAAATTGGGTTAGTTTGAGGGAGTGGGGCAGGAAGGGTATAAAGGAACCTAGGAGATAAGGGAAATAAGGAGATCAAGAAAGGCAGGACTTAGCAGAAGGTTATTATTAAGGGAGAAAGGAGGGAAATGGGGACACCTTAAGTAGGAAAACCATGATGGAGGGGTGAGACAATGTGAGATAAATAATGCCTAGCTAGTTTTGAAAACCAGAGGGAGCCATATTACTCCTACAACCTACTGACAAATGCTACATAGCAGATCAAGAAATATATGTCTAGGTAAGGTTTATCTGAGAACAACTGGTCTTTGCCCAAGATTTATCTACATGATACACAGTAATTAAAAGCACCAGACTGGTGGAACTAACCTTCTTGGATGTTTAACAGACATACTTTGAGGCCTATAGCCTATAATAATTTGGTCAGAGGAATATAAAGGGCAGTTTTTGCTCCTTGCCCTCCTAGATCAACTATTTCCAGGGGACTATTAGCATCTCTCAAAATGTCCTGTAATTGTGGTGGGTCACTTGTCCTCTTGATCAAGGAGGCCGAGGAGACCCCAACAGATGGACTTGAACCAGTGTCCAGTCTACAAAGAGGAGGATCAACATAAAGGAATCACTGCCTCCATGCTTCCAAGTGAAGCCAACCATGGTCGAGCAAGACCTTTGACTTATCTTCACATAGATGGAACTGGTAAAAGAAAGGAGCCAGGGAATCCTCCCAAGACTATGTAACCCCTGAGGAACAGATCCTCAAACAACCTTAAAAGTAAAAATAAATTGGTTTAACTGGGCCAACCGTATGGCCTTAACCATTCAAAAGGAAAGTATAACCAAAGATTAAAGGGCTCAATATAATTTCTTAAGAGTCCATATGCATAGCTAAAGGCTACGTAACAAGCAACAATGCCAGATAGGAGATACTTTCTTTTGAGTTTTTGGCTAGGGTGGCCAAAGGGACTCCCAATAGTAACCCAGCAGAGAACTGGGAAAATGAATAGCAGACCCTAATCTTATCTAAAGAGGTATTGACAACTCATTGCTGCTAGATGAGGAACAGCTGACCCTCCTAAAACAAAGACCTCTAGATAGGCTGACAAGATTCAGCAGAAAGGCAAGTAGTGGGGATTGGCTGGGTTGCCGACAACATAGCAGACATTAGCAGGGATATCAGAGTATAAGGGCTCTAGTGGGGCAGTGGGGAGGCTATGGGAGGGTGCCATCTGGGAAGTGGGTGTATAGACGAATAAGATGGTTTGGGAAGTTCTGTGTGATATACACACACACACACACACACAAAAAGTCAACAAATTTTTTTAAAATGTATTTGAGGAGGAAGCATGGAAATTTACGTCATGCTAATTAGTAGAGGTGATAAACAATGCTATTGAAATCTGCCCAATGACTTTATAGACATACACAGGCGCTAAGGATCCTAGTGCAACTGATTATGACTAGTAATAATCAGATA
>NW_008344991.1:684707-691067 GCF_000622305.1 Nannospalax galili
ACCTAGAAACTTGCACCCACTTGTGAAAGAGATGTACTCTTGCTTTGGAGTGTGTTACTGAATATGTTAAATCTGCAGTGAAATGCTTCTTCTAAACATGTAGTTATTAAAGATTAAGAAAATAATGATTAAAAATAATAATTAGTAGATGTGAAAAACATTACCATTGAAATTTACCTGATGACTTTATATTGATGCTCAAATGCCAGGGAGCTCAGAAATTAACTGACTGCCACTGGTAATAATCAGATATATAGAGATTAGAAATGCAAGTGCAGACATCTTAATGTCAATTGCATTGAAAATGAATTTTTCTGTATAAAACTGTGTATTTTAATAATGAAATGGAGATCTTTTTTAAAGGTTAAAACGTCATTTAATTTATGTCTTATAGGGTTTATACTGAGTACAATATTGTATAACTGTAATAATTCAACTGTAAACCTAAAAATTTACAGTCAATTTTGGAAAAGATGCATCTTAGCTCAGAAAATTGTTATTGAATATGTCAAGGCTGTTGTAATGAAATGCTTCTTCTAAAATTAATTAATTAATTAATTAAATTTTAAAAAATTAAGAGTACGAGAAATAAAAATTAATGTATTAATTTTCTATCTACTGGGACTATAGAGACACCTCAATGATTAAGAGCATTTGTTGCTCTTTCAGAGGACCCAGGTTTAGTTCCCAGCACCCACATTTCAGCTAACAGCCATCTGTAACTCCTGTTCCAAGGGATCCAACACATTCTTTTAGCCTCCTCCAGCACTGGACTCAACATGGCTCACTTGCATACATGTAGGCAACCACTCACACACCAAATGTAACAAAGTAAAATTTAGAAATTAATTTTATGTCTATACTACTGAGAAAATTACAATTGAAATATAGCACATTATGGCTACCAAGACTTAAAATAAATAGCAAAATTTCACTTCAACTTGCTGATGTGAATAAGTAATCAGGTATGTGTACTTTATCATATTGTAAATGTGTAGGAGTAATGTATATTACTATTGTAAGAAACATTCATGAAATAGACCCATACTGGTTTTTCCTGTGGACCTTGACATGCCAGTCCTTTGTCTGCATGGTGTACTCTACATGGTGCACCCTACATGGCATCCACATAGTGTACTCTACATGGTGTATTCTACATTGTATACTCTACACAGAATCTTCATATTGTACTCTACATCATGTACAAGGTATACTGTACATGACACCCTCATAGTGTACTCTACATGGCATCCTCATAGTGTACTCTACATGGCATCCTCATAGTGTACTCTACATGGTATGTTCTACATGGTGTACTCTACACAGCATCTTCATAGTATACATGGCGTACGTGGTGTACTCTACATGGCATCTTCATAGTGTACTCTACATGGTGTCCTCATAATGTGCTCTACATGGTGTACCTTACATGGTGTACTATACATGGTATCCTCATAGTGTGCTCTACATGGCGTCTTCATAGTGTGCTCTACATGGTGCATTCTACATGATGTGTTCTACATAGTGTACTCTACACAGCATCTTCATAGTGTATTCTACATGGTGTACATGGTGTACTCTATATGGCATCCTCATAGTGGACTCTACATGATGTCCTTATAGTGTGCTCTACATGGTGTACTGTACATGGTATCCTCATAGTGTGCTCTACATGGTGTGCTTTGCATGGTGTACCGTACATGGCATCTTCATAGTGTACTCTACATGGTGTTGTACATGGTGTACTCTACATGGTGTCATCATAGTGTATGCTACATGGCATCCTCATAGTGCACTCTATATGGTGTACTCTTCATGGCATCCTTATGGTGTACTCTACATGGTTTCCTCGTAGTGTGCTCTACATGGTGTACTCTACATGGCATCCTCTTAGTGTACTCTACATGGTATCCTCATAGTGTCTCATAGTGTACTCTACATGGTGTACTCTACGTGGTAGTCTCAGTTGCTCCAATTTGGCTTCTTCCTCTCACCAACTCACATCTATTCTCATTTCTTTTTTTTTTGTTTTAACTAAACTATTTTAATGCAGCAGAAAATCCACAGTATGGAATTTCTTTTTTTCTTTTTCTTTTTCTTTTTTTTTTTTTTTTGGTACAGGATCACTCTGTAGCTCCGGCTAGCCTGGAACTTGCTATGTAGACCTGCCTCTGCCTCCAGAGTGCTGGAATTGATTAAAGGCATGCACCACCATGGCTGGCAGTACATAATTTCTTTACAAACTAAAATAACTTCTTTTCTTCTGGATTATGTATATTTAACAATCTCTTCTAATGTATCTGGGTTTTTTCTGTCCCTTTTCCACCTTTAAACACAAAGAGAACTAATTTCCTGTCAAGCTGTTTCTGTTTCATTTTCCTTTGCCACTGTTCCTTTTCTTGATGGTTGATAACCTGTTTGGGAGAAGTTTGCTTTCCATAGTTAACCCTGATGCAGTTTAGTCTTATTGGGGGATGAATACTTTTGACAATCAGTCGCCCCAGCAATGTGAAACCAGATTTGGTGATCATCCTTCAAGTAATAGCCAAAAACCCCTGCTGAATTTCTTTCAAAACTGTTAACATGTCAATATCTCAGAGCTTGAGTTTGAGTTGCAAGACAAGTATTCCTAAGCCAGTTTCTTTGAGGTTATCTCTTAAACTTCTGTTTGCCTCTGACAATATGAAAATTACTAGGAATTACAGTATTCCTAGCTAATGCAGCTGTGAGTCATAAAGAGCCACAAGATAAAGTAGATGGGGCCAAAAAAATAAAAAATAAAAACAAGGAGGAGGAGGAGAGAAGGAAGGAAGGGAGGAAGGAAGGAAGGAAGGAAGGAAGGAAGGAAGGAAAGGAGGGAGGGAGGGAGGAAGGAAAAAAAGTCCTTTAAACTCTTCCTTAAATTCATGAAGGACTCAAAAGAGCTAGTTCAAGACAAGCTATTTATGAGAAAAGGAAGAGAAAAATGTTGAGCTATCCTTTATTTCTAAGTCCTTAGGAAGAATTTGATTTGGATATGTCATTGTTGACAAAAATAGTTGGTGGATTAACTGGCAAATTAACCTAACTAGTTTCTATTTGTGCCTCCTTGATTTATTTAGTTTCCTTATTTGGTTGCCAGAGTATGTTAAACAGGTATTTGACTTTAGGAATTTGACTAATAGGGATTCCCCCCCTCCTCAGACAATATTACTGGAAATAGTTCTCTTAGCTCCAACTTACTGTATTGACTTGATCTTATTTTGATCATTAAGTGAAGCTTTATTTTTTCAAATGGTGTGTGTGTGTGTGTGTATGTGTATGTGTGTATACATCTATGTGTCTGTGTGTGTTTGTATTGCCTCTGTGACTGTGGTAGGATTGTATATTGGGTAAGCTCATGAATATAGTGCCTGTCTTGGAAGTTTACAAACTGTGACTTTAGAGAAGTTATTTTATTTCCTTGTGCTTCAGTATCCTTTTGTAAACAATGAATCATTGTAGGCCTACTTCAAAAGCTGTCCTGAGGACTAAACATGGTCATATATGTGAAAGAGTTACTACTTGTGGTGCATGCAGTAAACATTCCAGTATTTACTGTTGTTTTTATTTGATACCTTTATTGCAATATATATGTATTGGTGTATAACATACAATGTATTTTACTTAATACATAATTTAAAAATTGTAGCCAGCTCTATTTTTATAGCCTATTCTTTCTAAAATACTTGCAATAAAAGGATGGTGACATATTTAATGGAAGCAAGGCATTCAGATATTTTTGTAGTTGAGTTTCAGATATGAAAATTAGAAATCAAATATCCTTTGAGAAAATAGAGTATAACTAATGTATTTGTCAGATTTCTATCTCCATGACAAAATATCTAAGAGATACCAAATTGAAAGAGGGGGGATATATTTTGGTTCGTAGATTAGAGCTTCAGTCCATGTTACAGGCTGCATTGTTTCTGGAGGCAGAAGAGCATAGTGGAGGGAATCTATATACCTAATGGTGGCCAGGAAGCAGGCACAGAGAGGTATGATCCAGAGCCATCATACCACCCCATTGGTACATCCTTACTGACCTACTTCCTTCAACTAGGCTCCGTCTCATAATGTCCCCACCATATCTCATTATTACTGCCAGCTGGGCCCAGCTTTTTCCGAATGGTCTCTGAGGGACATTTCAGGTACAGGCTTTAAAAGGTATTAATCATAGAAACTTTTAAGGAAGAGTCTAAAAACCCAAGAAAATAGAATGTTAACTTTCATATTGCTTACCCTTTAAGTACATAAACATTGTAATAGTTGACTCCAAATAGTTGACTTCTGACCTGTAGCTTTCATGTCCTCAAACCCCTTTCCATCATTGTCTCCTCACCATCTCTGTAGGAGCATCAGCCATACTCTTGACCCTCTTTATCATTGCTCTTAAGCCTCTACAGGAACAACCTTCCTTATGCATCTTGCATTAGCTCAGTTGCCTGGCAAGTCAGTTGTCCTTTGCTCTCACTGTCCTCTTATCCCTCCATTAGTCCCTACAATAGCCCCAGTCCCACTGGTCTTTATTTTCTTGGCCTGGCTTCAAGATTCAAAGCTTTCCTCACTGCTGGTCTGCTGCTAACTGATCAAGGGCTCCCTAGTGGACAGGGATCTAGATGCCTGTTTAACTTCTGTCCTCAGCATTTCAAAATTATTAGTCAGAATCTGGACTGGGGCCAAAAGAATATGAATATTTTAAGATGCAAGGTTACTCCTGTACTTTCTCTACCCCAAGCATCTGGAAGACAGATAATGGCTCCCCTAGAGTCATGCTTATCCATACCCCATATTAATTTTAGTTATGATCCTGAGTTAATAGCTCATTCCTGGCTATTAAGTTTAAGAATGCTCAAGTGGACCTAAGACTTCTGGCATGCTAACTTACCACAAAGTGGCTTTTGGCCATTGGAGATACCAGTGGAGTGTAACGTTTGTGCTATGGAATACTTAGAGCTTAAAGCACTTCCCAAGTCTTCCTTCTCATCAGTTGATTCTGCCATTTTCATTCCAATAGGATCATTCATGACAGTTTGGATTAACTATAAGATAAGTGCAGTTCCAAGCCAGCTTATTGTGAGTGCAAGTTTCCATTCCTAAAACCCACTCCATCCCCAGGTATTTGTTCCTCCAGCTGCATCACTTTAAAAACAAGGTCTTTGTTCCTGAGGAGCCCAACTGTTAAACTCATCTGCAGGTATCAGTGCCTTGTAGAAGCCCAGTCCCTCAGCCACCTTTCTCTCTTTAATTTTTCTAGCCTTGGATATTTTTCTCTCTGGGGGAAGGTAACCCTGATCTCACTAGCTCTTAATTTCTAGGGACAGTGGAACACAAGCTGAGTTTATGAATGGAAGAAGGGAATCCAGGGATAGCTCCTCTGCCAAGGGCAAGATTGTCAAGCACCTCCTGGCCTTCACTCTTCGTGACGTAATGGGATTTGTCTTCTTGCTATTTTTACTTCCTGGTTATTCCTTTGATTACTTTTGATTTTTCTCTCTCATCTTGGCTTAACATCATTAGCTCATTTAACCCTGCTCTTTCTTCTTTTCTCTTTTGACACCATCTTTTCTTTCTTTCAGAAGACTTTTCCAGAAGACTACAACTCTGTTGTATTTAAAATAAGCCACTTATACATCAAATGTCCTCGTTTATATTTACACAAAGCTAAAAAATTAAAACCAATTTTCTTTATAATAAACACTTAAAACAATTCTCACATGATACAATAATTTGTCACATAATTTGTTAAGCTTTAACCTTACCGTCTAAGAACCAAAATAGGTCTTCACATATTTTTGTGAAGTTGAAAAGACCCAACTGCTGTCTACAAGTAGCATTATTTATTAAAAAAAAAAATCAAACTATCAAAATACTTGTATGAGATCCAGAAAACTTCCAGTTTGAGTACTGTTGCATAAAAATGAAGCAAAAATCTTTTGTCATGTAAAAGAGTACCCTTTATGTGTCTCCATTAATGACATACACACAATTAGCATTTTCAATAAAAATTGAAAGTTCACATGATATTGTGGACTATATTAATGCACAAAAGATTTTGTTTCTTATAGTTTTGTTTCTTGTAGTCAATGAAAATAAATGTGAGCTGACAAAATTCACTTTAAGCTGTTGACTTATTTTGAATTTAAAATGTTGAGTATATACCATATGTACTGTATCTAAAATAAAAATTTAATTAGAAACTATGTCAGTGTAGTTTTTTTTTCATATTCAATAACGGTTTCCTGAGGAAGGATGCATCTCTTTCAAAATTGGCTGTAAATTTTTAGGTTTACAGTTGAATTATTACAGTTATACAATATTGTACTCAGTATAAACCCTATA
>NW_008344991.1:696382-705372 GCF_000622305.1 Nannospalax galili
CTGCTTCTTTTTTTTTTGAGCTTTATGGGTCTTTGTGGTTTACTTTTTGGGTATGAAGAGCTGGTTCGTCTAAGCTTCTGGTTCTCTCTTTTGATTTTATATTGTCGAGGCCGGATTGATTTTGTCTTCAGGAGTTCTGCGGTGGCCCAACTCCAATGTGGATCAGAAGTTTTCAGACTTTCTGCTTAGGTCTGGAATCTTCTAAGAATGCTTTTGGCCTCAGGAATTGGGTGGCACTGACCTGAGACCCTTGCCGTGGCTGCGCCACAGGGATGCAAAGGCAGATGGGGAGGGAAGAAGCCCCAATATTTCCCAGGGAGTGGATTGAGTAGCTGGGTTGTACTGGATGCAAAGGATCAGGGAGAGTAAAGGTAAGCCTCGGAGCCCCAGAAAGAGGCTGGCGGGTGTTGCAGGACCAGGGAAGGAGAGAGAGGTGAGGGCGGGGCCAGGACCAGAAGCGGTGCTCCTGGAGCCCAAGAAAGGGACAGAGTTGGTCTGGGTCAGAAGGATCAGGAAGCAGTATTGGTTCCCCAGGTGTCTGGGGCCCCAAGACTAGGAATGACGCAGGGACCAAACTAGGAGTATAGAACGGCGGGAGGGATGGGAGGGTGAATGTGGCTTAGGGAGTCCCGGCGCGGAGAGCTGCGCTATAGACTTACCCCAAGAGGCCTGAGGGGACTGAGTTGCTCTGGGTGAGAAGGGTCAGGAAGCAGTATTGGTTCCCCAGGTGTCTGGGGCCCCAAGACTAGGAATGGCGCAGGGCTCAAACTAGGAGTATAGAACGGCGAGGCGGGGGGATGGAAGGGTGAATGTGGCTTAGGGAGTCCCGGCGCGGAGAGCTGCGCTATCGACTTACCCCAAGAGGTCTGAGGATAGTAGTCGTCAGTGTAGATTTTTATAATAGACAAGATAGATATTATTACCTTTGTATTTTGCCAAAAGAAAAAATTTTAGTTTTCATACCATAGGATGTAAAGAACAAATGAACGCTAGGAATGGTTGATTAATAAAATTACAATAAATTTAAGCTTTTTTGTAAGAATTCTGATTGTGCTTAAATTCCACACTGTTAGAATCCACAGAAGAACACGTCTATACATATTAGAAAAGTCCAGTGACTTTTTTTTTTTTTTTTTTTTGAGAAAGTATCTGTCTGTAACCCCACCTGGCTTGGAACTGGCTATGTAGACTAGGTTGCCTCAGTCTTACAGAGTTCTGCCTGCCTCTGCCTCCCAAGTGCTGGAATTAAAGGTGTGTGCCACCACATCCAGCTCTCCATCGACTTTTTGATTTTGAATTTGAATTGTGTTATGGTGGCTGCATCTCCAGCCACAAAAATTATTTTGTAATTGTGAACCTTGCTTATATTTGCCAGACACAAGTAAAAGTCAAATGATATTGAGGTGTTTTGAACAGAGATGGGTTACTGAAGTGCCAAGACAAAACGAAGACATAGGATAGAATATCCTGTTAAATCTAAAAAGTTAAATAATTATTTGTGCTGGAAAAACTTTGGCTTACAGTGCTGTTAACAGTTCTAAATTTCTAGCTGGGTGTGGTGGCACATGCCTTTAATCCTGGCACTCAGTAGGCAGAGGCAAGCAGATCTCTATGAGTTCAAGGCGACCCTGGTCTACACAGTGAGTCCCAGGCCAGCTGGGGCTACAGGGACCCTGTCTCAAAAAGACCAAAAAATAAAAATAAAATAAAATAAAAATAAAATAGAGAGTTCTAAATTTCAAAAACATGACATCCATTCAGGCAGACCATCATCAGTTAGAAGGCTGAACACTTCATCTGCCTTGATCTTATATTAAGGAAGCAGAAATGTTTGACTAATGATTTCTTTTTTAATAGAATTTGTGTGTGTGTGTGTGAACAGCAGATGGTTCTTCGAGGTAGCTTTTCTTGTTTTGTGTCTTTGAGAACAAAGAAGCTATCATTAACAGAAACTATTTCTAGCATTTCAGAACCTTTCAGCATTTGGAGTCAGGCCAGATCCATATTCTTGTGAGGAAGTCAGAGATCTATTTCAGCACACTCAGTTTTATAGTAGTCCAAAAGAGAGGAGAGACAGCACCTCCCCACCCTCAGCTGACCAGCATCATCACTCAAACCAGAAGCATTAATGCTCATATTTTTCTATGCAGAGTGATGACTAAAAGTTGCATTAAAATATTTCACCACTTTTTAAAATACCCTGTTCATATGTGGAACTATAGCAAACTGATTTAAGCATGGCAAAAAACAATGCCAATGTGAATGTATGTCTTCATTTTGGTTGAAGGCCTTATAATTGTGTCAATTAGCAGATGTATAAGATTTGAATGCTCAGTTATATTCAGCATTTCTTGCTGTCTTCTCATTTCAATTACTCAGTGCTATGGCTTGAGCATCAACCCATGGGAGGTGCTTGATTAATAAGTGTTGGAGCTGGAGTGGCACACAGGGCAGGTGGCCACATGCAAAGAACACATGTCCTCATGTGATCATCCTGGAGATCTGTGAGGTAAAGCACATGTGCAACCTGCAGGTCAGGAAATGATACATCTGAGACATAATATTATTTGAAGAAGGGACACATTTAATAAATTTAGAAACCAATACTGGAAGACTGCTTTAGATATTTCTTATTTTTCTAATCTAATAAACTATTTGGCAGTGGTAGTTGTTAAAGGACTTCCAGTGGCTGAGAAGTAATATTGGTAGAAAACTTCTAGATCATGCAGCTAAGCTTACCCCAGAATACTTTAGGAGACCCATGGGGCCCCTCAGTAACCCCATGGAACAAAAACACACAGCTATCCCATCTGCAGCTACCTGAAGTGTTATGTTGCTCCCCAGCATCTCAGTTATCTCACTGTTGGTTTGGTCAAAGAACCTCAAATAGACCATGATTGTCTGACACAACCAAGGCTGTCACCTCTGGAAGTCTCTTGATACTTTAAAAAAATATTTTATTTTTTTAATTTTAGAATTTCTTTTGTTCTTTTGAGACAAGGACTCTATGTAGCTCTGATTGTTCTGGAGCTATGTAGACCATGCTGAGTGCTAGGATTACATGTGTGGATCACAAGGCCTTCAAATCTTTATTTCTAAGTTATCTTCTACCATCATGGTTCATCCAAGACCCAGCTCACTATAAAAGCTGAAGTAAATATCACCATAGTCATTACATTATTATTATTATTATTATTGTTATTATTTATTATTATTTTGGTCTTTTTGAGACAGGGTCTCCCTGTAGCCCCAGCTGTCCTGGAACTCACTATGTAGACCAGGATGGCCTTGAACTCACAGAGATCTGCCTGCCTTTGCCTCCTGAGTGCTGGGATTAAAGGTATGAGCCACCACATCTGGCTTAAAAGCCTTTTTTATCTCTTCTAATTTGTTAATCGGATTTCCTGGGAGGTGTATGCATTCTGAATTACTTTAGCAGGTTTCTTTTGACTTATGCTCTAGGGCTCAGTTTCTAAGGACTTAGAAAGGAATGAATACTGGAGAGCACCCAATGAAGTCAGCATTCTTTATGAAGAAGTTGGGCTTTATACCTCCTTGGAGGTATTCAGAAAATTATTCTAGGACTGAGGTCATAGTTCCATGGTAGAGTATAGCACACACAAAGATCTGGGCTCAATTCTGAGTAACAACCAAAGTTTCTTTACACATGCTATTTTCAGCTTTCAACACTTCAAGTTTTGATTTGCATTTCCATAATTACTAAGACTGTTGGACACTTTTGAGGGCGTTTCTTACCCATTTTTATTTCTTCTTTTGAGAGCTCTCTATTCAGATCCATAACCCATTTTTTAATAGTCATTTGTTTTCTTATTATTTGTTTTTTGAATTCTTTATATATTCTGGGCCAGATATATAGTCGGTGAAAAGTTTCTCCCACTGGTTTCTCTTCACTCTATTGATTGCTTCTTTTGCTGTACAGAAGCTTTTTAGTTTAATGAGGTTCCACTTATCAATTGTTGGCCTTAATTCCTGAGCAACTGAAGTCTGATTTAGAAAATTCTTTCCTGCACTTATATGTTGTAGAGTACAGTCTATATTTTCTTCTAACAGTGTCAATGTTCAAGTCTTACTTTAATATTTCATTGTACCCCAGTCAGAATGGCTAAGATCAAGAGAACAAATGATACCAAATGCTGATGAGAATGCAGGGCAAAGGTGAACCCTTATTCACTGCTGGTGGGATTGCAAGCTGGTACAACCATTGTGGAAATCAGCTTGGAAAAGTCTTAAAAAAAAAACCTAAAAATAAATCTAGCATATTATCCAGTTATACCATGTCTTGGCATATACCCAAAGGACTCATCCTATTGTGGAGATACTTGTGCAGTCATGAATGCTACTGCTCTTTTCACAATAGCTAAGAGATGGAAACAACCTAAATGTCCCTCAGCTGATGAGTGGATAATGAAAATGTGGTACATTTATACAGTGGCATTCCTCTCAGCAGTAAATTGATGGAACTAGAAGTTATTATACTAAGTGAAGTAACACAGACTCAGGAAAGCAAGCTACACAATTCTTTCTCATTTATGGATCTTAGCTCCAACTACTTAGATGTGAGTATATATCCTCATGTAACCTCAGGAGCCAGGAAATGGAAAGGAATTGTGGGGGTAAAGGTGAACAGGAGTCCAAGAGAGGGGGGTAGTAGGAGACAGGTGCTATCAATTACACAGGGGGGAGAGAGGAGAGATAATAACACTTAAGTGGTGTGAAAAACCACAGGGAAATATACTAGCTCAAAAGCCACCTGAAAAATAAACATATAAAATATATACAAGCAGAAATATATAACTGAAGACTATATAACAAAAACTCAGTGCCAGGCAAAAGAAACCATTCTTTGAGTTGTTGCTCAGGACAGTCCAAGAGATTCCCAAAATAATAGTTATTGCCACAACCCTGATAAGACACTATTGCTGAAGACAGGCATACTCTGAGAAGAGCTTGAAACAATTGAGCTGGAACTGACCTGGATCTCTCTCTCTCTCTCTCTCTCTCTCTCTCTCTCTCTCTCTCTCACACACACACACACACACACAAACACACACACATCACAAACCTAATATATGGGTGCCGTTTTGCTTTAGACAGCTTCAGAACAGAATATGAAAGGCATTTCCATTTTTCCCCATTTCGAGTTTTGTTCATTTTTTTTTTTTTTTGCAGTTATAGGTCTGAATCTAGTGTCATACATATTTGGCTTGAGGACCAATATTTCTTACATTCCAGATCTTTTAAGAAATCTTATTAAATTAATGCTACATTTAAAACTAAAGTTATGGAAGTGGGGTGGTGAGTCAAGTAAGCAGTGTCTGGAGCTCCAGATGGCAGCTGTAGTACCATTTACACAAAGTGTGAACAGTTTTAGCTGTTCTGGCCTTGCTGGTGGGGGTTGAGGGAGAATTTTGTTTATTTTTCTGGACCACTCTTTATAGCCATATTCACCACCAATACTGACTTCAGATTTTGGATATATAGTAAATTAATGCTCGATTTTGTTTAATGCTACCACTTATAAATTAGTTCATAGAGGTGAGAACCATATAAATTATATGACAATTCCAAAACTTAATTTTCCACTGTAAGATGCATAATAAATGTGGCTTCCAAAGTGTGTTTTGAATTGAGAAATTATAGCTCTTTTAGTATTTTATTAAACGTGCTTTGACTTTGCTGGTATAGCTAAATGGGCAGAGACTTTCAAAGAAACACCAAAGATAATTAAAATAAGTGTAACAGATGCACAAAAATAGATATTCCTGGAGATACTGACCAGTTTCTCTGCCTTATGTTCTGTTTTCTTACCTAAAAGCACCCTCTTTATAGCACTCATCTTTTAGGGAGCCAACACCTTGCCTTTTCAGGGTTTGGACTGAGGGAGAAAGTTTTAGTTAACCTTTCTATCTGAAGTCTTTTGATTGGTTCCAGCCTGGGTATGAGATGCTCAGCTTTTCCTTGTGTAATTAACATTGTAAAGTCATGAAAACAATGAGTGATTTCATAACCTCATTCTCACCAATTGATAAGTCATCCTGAAAAAAAAAGGAAAAGAGAAATTTCTAAATTAAATGATATAATAGATTAAATAGAATTACAGACACCTATAAAATATTCCATCCAAACACTACAGAATGCACATTCTTCTCAGCATCCCATGGAACTTCCCCTGAAATAGATCATATTTTAGGAGACAAAGCAAGTCCTGCTAAATTTTATCTGCTCACAATAAAATCAAACTACAAATCAACAGCAAAGGAAAATATAGAACATACAGAAACTCACAGGGGTTAAACAACACAGTACTGAGTGATGAATGGGTCACTGAAGAAATCACGAAGAAAATCAAGAAATTCCTAGCAATGAATGAAAATTTAAACACAATATACCAAAACACATGGGATACAATGAAAGGAGTCATAAAGGACTTCTACTAAGTTGACACATTAGGAAATCAAGAGAGTTGTAGGGAGAAGGGGAGGCTGGCAAGGGTAGGAGGGAAGTGGGAAAAATTGAAGAGTGACCAGAGTATATACTGTACCTATGTCAAGTTGTGAAACAACAAAATTCAGTGATGAAAAGCCAGAGTAAGTGTGTAAGTGGGTAAAATCTAAGCACATAGAAAGGAGGCCCAGCAAGGTAACTCTAGGTGATAAGGAAGGATGAGTGTGGACACATGGGGCATGAAAGAGAAAAATAATCTGAAGGAGCTTACAAGGGCTGAAAAGTGGGGGTTGGAGGCAACAGGACAAGGAGATCCACGAAACACACTGCTCAAAATGTCTTAATGGTATCTGCCACACCATATTATGATTTTAAAAATACATATTAAAGAGGAAACCAGAGAGCTCTCAAATAAATAATTTAGTGGAACAACTTAGAGCTTTGGAAAAATAAAAACAAAACAAACCTAAGAGCAATGTATAGAAGGACATGATTGAGATCAGGTCAGAAATTGATGAAATGGAAACAAACAATACAACACAAACCAAAGAATCAAAGAAACAAAGAGCTGGTTCTTTGAAAAGATAAAGATGATTAATAACTGTTAGCCAAGCTAAACCAAAATAAATGGGAAGAAACAAATGAATAAAATTAGAGATTAAAATGGGATCATTGTGGCAGACACCAATGAAATTCAGACAATTAGTAGGACATAATTTCAGAACTTATAATCAAATGAAAGAGTCCAATGAAATGGATGAATTCTGAGATCTTAATATCTATCAAAAATTAAACCAAGTTGAGGTTAGTAAACTGAACAGATACACATCAAATAATAAAATTGAAGCAATAATAAAAATAATCTCCCAAATAAAGAAATCCATATCCAGATGGATTTCCATGCTTAATTCTTCCAGAATCTTAAAGAAGAGTCAACCTCAGTTCTTCCCAAACTACTCCCAAAATAGGAGAGGAAAGAACACTTACAAACTCTTTTCATGAAGCCAATACTACCTTGCTATCCAACTCAGATAAAGACACAGCAACAACAACAAAAAAAAGGAAGAAAGAAGAAAGAAAATTACAGACTGATAACCATGATGAACATGGATACAAAAATTCCCAGTAAAATCCTAGCAAACCAAATTGAAAGTCACATCAAGAAGTCACTATGATCCAATTAGCTTTATTTCAGAGATACAAGGATGGTTTAGCATGCACAAATCAACAAGTGTAATGTATTATATAAATGGACTCAAGAACAGAAATCACTTGATTGCCTTATCAGATGTAAAAATGGCTTTTGAAAAAAAATCCAACATCCTTTCATAATAAAAATCTCAAAGAAGAGGCTGGAGGGGTGGCTCAGCAGTTAGGAACACTGGTAGTTCTTGCAGGATACCTGGGTTCGAATCCCAGCACCCACGTGGCAGCTAACAAATGTCTGTAACTCCAGTCCCCGGGGATCCGCCTCTTCTGACCTCTTTGGGCATTGCACGACACCGGTGCATTTACCTACATGCAGGCAATACACGCATACTCATAAAAATAATAAATAATTTTTTTTAAAAAGTCTCAAAGAAACTAAGAATGAAAAAAGCATATCAATATAATAAAGGTTATATGTAGCTAACCTTTAGCCAATATTATACTAAATGGAAAAAAAAACAGTAATTCATTTCTACTGAATTCAGAAACACTGTAATTCAGTGTAGTGCTAGAAGTCTTAAAGCAATAAGACAATAGAAGCAAATATAAGATATATAAACATGAAAAAACATGTCAAAATATCCTTATTTACATATGATGTGATTCTGTATCTAAAAGACCTTAAGGACTCTGCCACCAGAGAGTCTCATAAACATCTGGTAGAACTGGTAAGCACTTTCAGCAAAATGGCAGGAAACAAAATAAACAGACAAAAATCAGTAGCCTTCCTATAACATGATGAGGGAGAAACAGGGTCCTACTCATCATTACCTTAAAAAGATACCCTGGGGTAAGTTTAACCAGGGACACAAAAGACCAGTGACAACTTTAAAAGTCTAACTAGGGATGCAAAAGACCAGTGACAACTTTAAAACAGTCAATAAAAAATTTAAAGAAGACACAAGAAAATGGAAAGATCTTACACGTTCATGGATTGGCAAAATTAATAGGGAGAAAATAGTTTTAATACCAAAAGTAGTCTCCAGATTTGATGCAGTCCTCACTCAAACTTCAGTGACATTTTTTTTTTAATTTTCAAATTTTATTTTCAAGTTTTTTGTTTGTTTGTTTGTTTTTTTTTTAGGAGAATACAGCTTTAACATATTCAGTAACACATTCCAGAGCAAGGATACATCTCTTTCAAAGGCGGCTGTAAATTTTTAGGTTCACAGTTGAATTAATACAGTCATACAATAATGAACTCAGTAAAAGCCCTGTAAGACATAAAATTGGATGAGTTTTTACCCTTTAAAGAAGATCTCCACTTCATTTTAAGATATGCTGTTTCCTACATTTTTTTCAATAAAAATTTTTTT
>NW_008344991.1:705774-706238 GCF_000622305.1 Nannospalax galili
TGCCCTTCTGGTAAATCTACACAGCCAGAGGTCCGTGATCCAGGAGGATCAGCTGTCCCTCATGTACAGCAATCTATTGTCAATATTCCTTTGGATAGAATTGGGGTCTGCTGTTCATTTTTCCAGTAGTATCTTGGAACTGTCTGGAAGGGCCTTTATCCATCCTGTCCAACAACTCAACTGAAGGTATCGCCTGTCCGGCTTTGTTGTTTGTCAAGTAGCTTTTAGTTGTGTATGTATGCTCTTATGAAATTATATTGGCCCCTTTAATCTTTGGTTATACTTCCCTTTTGGGTGTTTAAGGACATACCATTGGACCAGAAAAACTGATTTGTTTTCACTCTTGAGGTCGTTTGAGGATCTGTTCCTCAGGGGTCCCGTGGGCTTGGGAGGAGCCCCAGGCTCCTTTCTTTTACCAGTTCCACCTACGTGAAGATAAGTCAAAGGTCCTGCTCGACCATTGT
>NW_008344991.1:706677-719452 GCF_000622305.1 Nannospalax galili
TCTCTTGTATCGTCTCCCCCCTCTATGATGGTTTTCCCACTTGAGGTGCCCCCACTTCCCCCCCTTTCTTCCTTACTAATACCCTTGCCCCTATGATCCTACCTCTGTTGAGCTTCTTCTTTCTCCTTATCCCCTAGGTTCCTCATATACCCTTCCCTCCCCCCTCCCTTAAACTAACCCAATTTTTATCCATATCTCCCTTATTAAGGCCTGTGACATTTTTCACAAAACAAATGTGATCTTTTATGTAAAAGACCTAATTATCTAACCAGAAAATTCTTTGATCTGATAAATGCTTACAAAATAGCAGAAAAGAAATCATCATCAACAACAAAAAGTTACTTTTCTGTATGCCCAAAATGAACAGGCCAAGAAAGAAATTACAGAAAATATCAGTCATAATACCTTTAAAATCCTAGAATACCCCCAATAAAGGAGGTGAAAGATATTGACAGAGAAGGACTGCATACTTAAAGAAATGGAAGAAAATAGCAGACTGGAACTGCTCTCTTTGTGGGTTTCTGGAGCTAACACTAGGAAAACACTTACATTACCAAAGCAATGTACAGAGGCAGTAAAATCCATATCAAATTCCAATGACGTTCTTCACAAATTGGAGGAAACAATCCTGAAATTCAAATGGGTGTGCAAAAGTATCCCAATTAGACAAAGTAATTCTAAGCAGAAAGAGCAATGCTGTAATGGTCACAATCTCTTCTTCCAAATTATATATTCAACTCATAATAATAAAAACAATATGGTACTGACATAGAACCAGAAATAGACTAATGGAATAGTACAGAAGAATTGCACCACTGCAGCCATCCACTTTTTTTTTTTTTGCAAAGGTGCCAAAACCGCACACTAGGGGGAAACAGCTACTTCAACAAACAGTGCTGGGAAAACTGTATATCTACATAAGGGGAAATGAAATTAGATCTTTATCTCTCATCTTATAGAAAACATAACTCAAACTTTACCCAATAGCAGGGGTTGGGGGGAGGAGGCTCAGTCCCTAAGGTGCTTGATTTGCAAACATGAGGACCTGAGCTTAGATTCCCAGCATCCATGTAAAAGGCTGGGCATGGTGACACAATTCTACAACTCCAGCACTGGGAAGTGGAGGCAGAGACAGGTGGATCCCTGAAGCTTGGATAAGATGGGCCAGTGAAATACAGACTCTCCAGGTTCAGTGAAAGACCCTATTTCAAAAAATAAGATGGAGAGAAATTAAAGAGGATACCGATGTTAACCTCAGACTTCCATATACATGCATATACACTTACATGTCATCCAAACACATGCATACATATACCCACATAAACATCTACATACAACACACACACACACACACACACACACACACACACACACACACACACAGTGTATTTGTAACCTAAATGCAAGACTTGTAACTTTGAAAATGGTAGGGGAAAACACTTCAAGATTTAGGCAAAGACTTTAAGAATAAGACTCCAGTTCTCATGAACAGAATTGAAAACTGGGACTGAATGAAAGTAAGGCACTGCATAGCGTAGGAACCAATCACGAGTGAAGATGCAGCCTTTATAATTGGGAGAAAATCTTTTCCAACCACACATCTGGCAGGAAAGTAATACCTAGAATATATAAAGAATTAAAACAACAGAACAAACAGCCAACTGGAGCTGGAGAAAAGGCCCAGTGGCTAAGAGCACTGGCTGCTCTTGCAGAGGACCCAGGCTGGGTTCCCAGCACCCACATCATGACTAACAACCATTTGTAACTCCAGGTCTAGGGGATCTGATGCCCTCATGTGACCTCTGTGGGCACTGCATAACATGGGTACACTTACCTACATGCAGGGAATACACTCACACACTTAAATAAAAATAATAAAGTATTCAAAAAAAGAACCAGCCCACCAAAAAATTCAACTAGTCAATGAATGGGAAAATAAATTGGTCGGACAGTTTTTTTATAAAGAAGAAACACAATGACCAACAAATACACAGCAAATTGTTCAATTGCCTCTGGTACCATAGAGATGCCAACCAAAATTACATTAAGATTCTCTCTCACCCCAGTCAGGCAATAAATGTGTGTGAATAAGAATGTTGGAAAGAGTTCTTTGCTACCAGTAGATGTGTTAACTGTTACAGTCATTATGGAAATCAATACGGGAATTCTCATAAAAATGACAACTCAAAGCATCACAGCACCCAGCTATACCACGCCTGGTTACATACCCAAAGGAATGTAAATCAACATTTACATTCGCATCATGTTTTTTGCAACATTATTCACAGTAACCAAGATAAAAAACCAACCCATCAACAAATGACTGGATAAAGAAAATATGATGCAAATACACATTTTTACGTGATAATAATTTAAAGGGACACAAGCAAGTAAATTTTGTATCATTGGATACATAGTAAGTTTTTATTAAATTTAGTAAGTTTTGTATCACTGAAATTGGAATGGTAGACTATTTAGATATTGTAACTGAACTACTAGTTATGAGACACAGCCAAAGAAAAAGAAAACCTTGTAGCCCTAAATGATCTTCCTATTAATCAGAAAAGAATGAAAACAAATTCAATATTCAGCTCAAACAAAAGCGCCCCACCCCACAAAAACCAAAGCTTTTGTGAAATACAGGAGGAAGCAGTAAACACAAAAGGAGGAGCTAACAGAGAAAACAAAACGATCATGGAATTATCAATTATATTTAAATGCTAATTCTTTGAACTGACCTGTCACACAAGCAGGACTCTTGCAGATGCAAAGGCAAGATCCGCAGGCATAAGTTGAAACTAAAAAAGCCCTTGTAGCCTCCGACTTAAGTTCTAGGCTGGGGCTGGAGCTCAGTGATAAAGCAGTTGCCTAGCACAGCCTTGGATTTGATTCCCAGCACCAAAATGCATATTATACACACATTATAAAAATAGCTATAAAGCTTGAAATTTTAGTCTTAGTGTATGTATGGAGTATATAAATGCGCCAACGGCGAAGCCACCAAAGACATGGAAAGAGTGCAAAGGTCCCTAGAGAGGTAGGTGCTATCAAACGCTGGCTAAATGGATAACTCCTCTAGCACTTAACTATTTGAGCTCACTAAAGGGATATAGTTTACCTTTATTTTAAAAATGTAGCTGAAATTCTTCTTTATTGTGTCTGACGCATGAAGTCAGTACTTCATATGGTTTTTCTCTCCCAGGAAGCAAATCTCTACCATGGATACTTGATTCCAGTTCTTTTTCCATTGGTTCTAATATTTTTATCGTCACTATCAATGTTTAACTCATTTGAAATTCAAGTTTGTTTTATTCATTATTGGTTAAATTGTTCATAGTTTTAGCAAGGTTCCTTGTGGATTGTAAATCTGATTTTTTAAAAGATTCTTCCTAATAACCTACAATTCTTCCCATCTGTTACATGGACTTGTCCTCCGCCTGGCAAGCTAGACTGGCAAGCTGTGGACAGAAGACTTCTTCCCAGATTTGGATTCACCCCCTTTCTCTGATTATCACAAACAAACCTGGCTGTTGCCGCTCGGCAGGAGCAGAGGGGCAGAGAGTATTACTGATGCCTTCCATCCAACCAGCTGGCCTGAGTTGTACATGGGGGAGGGACTAAGGATAGGAAAAGGGGAAGCCAGAGAGAGAGGGGGCCACCTTCGCATCTTGGGCAACCAGGAGGTCACAGGGTCCCTGCCAAGCTGTAGAGGGGAGTCCACCCTTGCCTACACTTCTGTAAGTAACCCCCTCATCCATTGCTCTGTATGGAAGCCCAATAAATTCTTTAGTTTCCCAAATTATAGTTTGGAGAAATTATACCTCAGTTTGTTTTAAGGATGGTGGGAGGAGGGGCCGGATGTGTTTGCGCCTCCCAGAAAATTTTATCAGCACCATTCTATCCTGTTGTCATTTTGTTTTCTGTACTTTTACACTAGGTTTTAGGTGCCTTCTCTCTCCTGACATAATATTGAATATTTGATAATGGGCAATTGTCTATGTGTTTCACAAAACTCAGAGGTGGTTTCTTCTGAATCAGCAAAATGAGACATCTATTCTTTCTCCTTTTTATTCGTTTCAGTGATGCTGTATTTCTTCACCAATTTTAAAGCGGTAGCGCTCTAGAGTGGGTCAGGAGCAGGGTGTGCTTGGATTCTATTCTCTTTCTGTTTTGTATCATGATTAGAAGTGGAGGTCAGACCTGGAGGGGCCTGCCTGGATTCAGTTTCTAATTTTATCACATACTAACTTCCCTTTGCCTCAGTTTCCTCATCTGTAAAGTCAGAATAATACAATAGTTCCCCTCACCTATAACTATTTTAAGAAAATTAAATGAACTAATTTATATTAAGGCCTTAGAACAGTATCTGTTATATACTGAGCACTATAGAAGTGTACAATTTTGAGTTGGTTGGAAGTTACCCTGGATTGACAGGAGCTGTTTGATGTTTACGACAGAGTGCTCTTCCATTAAATTATATGCACCATCTTCTCTTCTCCCCACAACTTGGTTATTTTATTAATTCACTGAAGTTGGAACAAGCCAGATATGATATTCTCAGCAATACAGAACTAATACTTTCTTGTAACTTCATGATGAGACCATCACGTTCAAACAATTCCATTGCTGCTGTTTCTTTTTCTGTTTAAATAAATGCTTGCTTGACGTTTGTTATGATGTGGGAATAAAATAAAAGAGGTTGCAGATGGTAGACCTAAGGAACCAGAATTATGTCTCCTTAACAGGTAATACCTACAATGGCAGGGTGACTGATGCTGGAGATGGTGTTTGTCTTCTGTGGTTCTCATATCCAGATGTGTTGTGAGGTCAGGGGCAGTGCTATTGTTCCAGTTCGGTCCGCCCTGTAGTTACTGGATAACTCAGGTAGCTCCAAGTATTTTTCATTTGGGTGTTTAAATTTTTAAATTTCAAACTTGTTTATTGTGGTATTACAGAGTTCTGGGATGCTACTCCTAGGGCTACAAGGAAGACAGAATTTTAATTTCATTTATCGATAATAAAAATGTCATATATAAGGAAATAAGGTTTCTAACTTCATGATTTACATATGAAAATAGAAATTTTTTACTCGCCATAGTTTTCTGCCAATTATTATTTCTTTAAAACACCTAATGATTATATTTTATCTGTTATATTGTTTCTCAGGCTAATATTGTAGATATAGTTTCTATGAATGGAAGCATTTCCTCCCAGAAGGAGGAAATGTTTAACAAGTTTCAAAAATCTAAGGAAACCTGAGATTGACAAGGCCCCTCCCAGGGTTATAAAAGCAGTAACTGATTTCCAAGAAGAGGAAACTCTCCAGTGGCACTGTCTGCAATTGTGTAGGGAGCCACAAGAATGCAACCTTTGTGAGTCATCACTACGGTAGCGCTTTCCCTGATGTCGTACCTCTGATTCACCCACACTCTTGTAAGTAATCTCAATAACATCACTGGTTCACCAAGCAAACCTTGGGTGGAATCTTTTCTTTAATAGTGTCCTATTCCAGGCGAATATATATTTTTCTTGCATTTCCAGGAATGATCACAAATTAATAAGAAGAAAAGATATTTTCATTTGTAATACTCAAAACGCTAGAAAAAAAAACCTGCCATATAATATGAATCGTATTAAATAACTATGAAAGATCATATGTCTCCTATGACAAAGACTGTTTGATACTCTTTCTCTTCCTCTAGGAAAAACATCTTCATAAATATATAATTTCTGCAATTATTTCTCTGTGTTTTTTCAACATTTACTAGCTTTTTAATGGAAGCTCCCTATCTCCCACATTGAGGAGTAGTTTAGCACAAATTACCCCTTTGTTACATGTCGTTTTCACTTAATTTCAGGATATGTGGCAGATTTTCTTTTGGTAAAGTAAAACTAATTAACCAAAATCAATAGAATCAAATGATGTGTTTTGGAAAATGGATGGTATTTGCTCTCCTTTTTGGTGAGTTCGTTTTAATTTAAACTAATACCATATGTGGGGATCTTGATGTTAGGACAGGTGCAAGAGAAAGCAAACTAAAGAAGGAACCTAATCTATTACGGATTACAAACCCCCTTTCTCTTCCTTGTTGAACTCTGAGCAGTCTCATACATGGATCTACCAAATATTTTTTCCAACTCCAGTAGTTGAATCTCTTGCTAATTAAAAAGTAATGTCTCTGTGGTTGGCTGCCATTCCAGTCATGCAGCAGATGACTGTTGTGCACAAATAAGTCAGGAGTTGCATGGGACAGCAAATTTCATGGCTCTGCCTCTTCTGAGATAATTGTCATTGTCTGACATGTTTTCAGAAAAACACTGTGGAAGACAGGTGTTGATAACCTTTCGCACTTAAAAATGATCTCGATTGCATATGCTTTACATATTTTTAAGTAGTCATAAAGAAAAAGCAGTTTGTTTATAAAGATCACTGCACATATGGTCAACAACTGGAATTCACACAGAGGCTTCACCAGTATAAACAATCCTCAAAATAATAAAATTGGCTATTTTGGTCCCCCCAACTGCTTTGTGAATCAGAACAAGCAATTAATCATCTCCACTGTTCTCATTAAGAAAAGTGCAACTCAAATTTGAATTTCCTCTTTAAGAATTTATAAAAAAAAATTATGTTTATGTATGTGTGTGTCTTTGTGTGGGTATGTTCTGCCAGAAGAAGTCATCAGATCCCCAGAGCTGGAGTTAGACGCAGTTGTGAGCTGCCCAACATGGGTCCAGGGAACTGAATTTAGATCCTATGCAGGAAGAGCAAGCACTCTTAAATGCTGGGGCATCTCTCCAGGCTCTATTATCACTTTAAATAGTTTTAATTTAATTTAATAATTTAATTTATCTTAATTTAATTAATTATTTTGACACAAGGTCTCCCTGTTGCCCCAACTGGCCTGGAACTCACTATGTAGTCCAGGGTGATCTTGATCTCACAAAAATCTACCTGCCTCTGCCTCTTGAGTGCTGGGACAAAGATGTGAATCACATGCCTGGCCTAATTTTTTATTCTCAAGCAGTGGTCTCATGTTGTTGTTCAGGCTGACCTCAAACATACAATATTCCTATCTCAAATTTTATTTTATCTTTTTAATTTTTATTTTATGGGTATGAGTGTTTTGCCTGTGTGCATGTAAGTGCAATGCCCAAATAGGCCAGAAGAGGTCATCAAATCCCCTAAAGCTGGAGTTAAAGATGGTTGTTAGCTGCCATGTATGTGCTGGGAACTGAACCTAGGCTTCTGCAAGAACAGCCAGTGCTCTTTTAACTGCTGAGCCATCTCTCCAGCTCTGTACCTCAAGTTTTTGATTAGCTGAGATTCAGGTATGTGCCACTGTGCCTGGACTTAGAAAAATGAACTAAATAATAGTGGTAATTAATAATAATAATATTTAAACATAGTTATAAAGCACTAGAGAAGAAACAGAAAACAGAGAAAGTAAAAAGACTGAAATTATACATGAGCTGAATTTCTGAGTAAGACACATTTGAAGATATGACTTTGAAAGCTTTACTAAAATAAGAGAGCTTCACTTTACAAATTTAAAGTCTCAATGTGTGTCAGAGGAAGCAGATGAAGAATATAACAAAAAAATAGTGTTTGGCAGGCAGATCAAAGTGACAGTCTCAGGAGGCAAAAATCAAGCTATGAAGAACCAGGAGAATATAGTACAGGACACCAACAAAATAAAGATGTGAAGGAACAGTGGCTCAGGTCTTTATAAGTAGCAGGCGAGATCAAGAAAAAATGTTACAGTTTTAAGCAAGAAGGAATACAGAAAATACTTTTTTCATTGATTTTCTTGGGGAGAATTCTAGAAGATGAATTTACGCAGATCAAGAAGTAACTGAAGAAATGAGACAAAGCCCTGGGAGGAACGTTCACTCGACTTACCGATCACTGAGACCCAAGACAATGCGCTGAGCTGTTTCGTGACAAGACATTGTCCAAAGGTAAAAATGAATATTCTATAGAGAAAAAAGACTGAAAATGTGGTACTAGGTTAGGTGTGGTGGCACACACCTTTGATCCTAGCACTTGGGATGTAGAAGCAGGCACATATCTCTGCTAGTTCGAGGCCAACCTGGCCTATATAGCGAGTTACAGGCCAGCCAGGGCTACATAGTGAGATCTGTCCTCAAAAAAATACGTTATGGAATAAATGTGAGTTTCTGAGATTCAGAAAATCTTTTAGATGAAAAATTATGTTTAGAAAATATAAGCACAGTTGATAGCAGAAAGGTAATAGGAAATACACTATTGGCTCCATAGGACAAAATGAGATGTGTCTCCAAGATACTGTTAACCAAAGTCAAATAAAATAAGCAATGGTTAATTGCTTATATTTTATTTTTCATGAGAAAAACTGCAAGGGAATATAGCTACTGGTGAAGGAGAAAATGCTAAATAATTTGGGAATATGAGTGTATGGGGAGGAAATTTATAGACCTTAATAAAATTTAAAGGCACAGTATGTTCCCATATCATTAGACAGGATAATGTAATAGACAAAGACAATTACAGCTACTTAATCATTAAAGACACAGTAGCTATGATTGTAAAACCTGAGTATTTGGGTGGCAAGTAGATTCTTTGGTTAGTAGGAATATACATTGACAGCTAATAGAAATTTTTCCATAAGATGCTCCCTAGATTTATATTATCAGAAAAACTATGTCATCCACTACAATGTATAACTGAAATTTTCCAAATTTTCCAAAACACTTTGAAATTTTAAGAGCCCTCAAGACAAGTACCTCATTGAAGAAAAGACTAAATCTCAGTACCACAACAGTATAGGCAACTGTGCTTCTCCAAGGCTTTCCCCCCAAAATGTAAACAGTAGAACAAGTATACACCAGGGACATGAAGTACTCAAGTCTTCAAGAACAGTAGCCCACAGAGTCTGGTATTGTGGACTGCAAAGGACCTCATTCCCTCTGCTTAACTGGAATAATGGCCTGAGGAAAGGTGTCGAAGAACCCAAATCTGCCACACAGGAGATCTGAAAGTGTCCAAGAGCAAACTGTGCTTGTTTGACAAATACTGGATACACAATTGTGATGATATCCTTAACACTGAGAGCCCTCACATCATTGTTTCAATCAGGTAAGAACCATTATGGTAGGGGAGATCAAATGAAAACCTGTACACTGCCTGTTTCTCCCCACCCCCGACAAACTATTATTAGAAGTAAAACCACATCCTGAACTGAATTACAGAGTACTTTCCTACTTCGAACGGTGGTCCCCATCACTGCATTCTCTTGATCTACCTGACTCAGCCTCATGAAAAGCATATGGACTGAAATGAACAACAGTGAATCACTGCAGTCATAACCAATACTAATGTAAATATTAGAGACTGTGCTTGGTGTGGAATACTTTCCTTGGGTTGCTTTAACAAAGAATCCCAACAATGGGATTCAAAAACAGTGTAAGTTTAAAGTTTCATATTGTTGGAAGCTAGAAGTCCAAAATAAAAGTTCTGGCAAGACAGCAACCTGTACGAGACTGAGTAGATTCTCTTCCCAGCTTCTGGTGACCCTCAGTTCTAGGCCTCCCTTGGCTTCCAGCTGCATCATTCCACCCTCTCTGTCATCACATGTCATTGTCCTTGTGTATCTGTATCCTTTTTTATGAGGACATGACTCTTACTGGACAAAGACCCATCCTAATTACCTCATCCCAATTTCCTTATACTGCAAAGGCACTATTTTCAAAAACAGTAGTATTTTCGGGTTTTGGGGTTGGGTCCTCAACATAGCTTTTTAGGTCACAATTTAATATATGCCGTGATATCTTTACTGGAATACATTAATTCACTTTATGGCACTTAATATGCATTTATTAGTATGTTCAATTAACTATTTTCCACTCCCTACTGTAAAAGAGTCAAAAGGAGATTTGCCTTTCTATAGAAAAGGAAAGGATTTATGCTCCCGCTCTCAAAGCATAGTGAGGCTAGTAACGCTAAAGTTTTTTGGAACATGTTAGAAACTAAAGTTTTTAAGGTTCTTGTTACCCATGATAGTCCACATTCTACCACTGTTTCAATGTGTGGATGATGTTCTAACCAGACTACATGTATAGGGATAGAATTTTCACTTTCCTCTCAAGGCCCATTGGTTCAAAGTTCACAGCAGAGTGATAATAGAAGCTGATAAACAGTTTAAGAGGTGTGGCTTGGTGGCAGTTCTGAGGTACCTGGAGGCATACCCTCAGTGGAGGTTGTCATACCAACTTCTAGTTCTTCCTGGATGATGAATTTATTTGCTTTGACATTCCACTCCATTTTGAGGTGTCCTGTTATCATAGGCACCTCACAATGTGGCCCATTGATCATGCACTAAAACCTCCAATACTGTGAGCCAAAACAAGTTTTCTCCTTTTATAATTTGGCTATTTCAGGTGTTTTCTACTAATGGAAAGCTGACTAACACATACAGGAAGGAGCAAGTATTCTTTTTTTTAATTTCTTATTTTTATTTTATGTGTATGAGTGTATTGCCTGCATGTATGTGAGTGCGCTCATGTCATGCAATGCCTTGGAGGTCAGAAGAGGGCTTTGGATTCCCCTGGAACTGGAGTTAAGGATGGTTCGTAGCCGCCATGTGGGTGCTGGGAATCAAACTCAGGTCCTCTGTAAGAGCAGTCAGTGCTCTTAACTGCTGAACCATCTCTCCAGCCCCAGGAGCAAGTATTCTTAATGTCCTAGTGTTACACATCTTCAAGAGGGTAGGAAATAAATCCTAAAAAGGTTCAAAAATCTATCAGATCAATGTTATTTCAGGAAAGTAATAACAGTCCAAGATTTCTCTTTCAAATAAACAGTTGTTGCAGCTCACATTTCATACCATTAAAACACATGTACACATGAGCACAACTAAGTGGACTCAAATATTATATATACATATATGTATATAATATATATGAATGCATTCATAAATGCATGGAAGTATATGTAATAATAATAATTAAGGAAGAGGACAAGAAATTGAGAAGGAGTTGGGGGAGGGGGAGGGGGAGGGGCGGAAGTGATGCAAACATAGTACCCAAGTATGAGTTTTCCCCAAATTAAAAAAACAAAAGAATTGAAAAAAAATTCAGCAAAACCTTTCATGCGCTTATTATATTTTTCTGAAAGTACATTTGTAATAGAAAGGTTTTCCTTGTTCCATTTAAAATATGTCTAGGCAGTTACAAAAGAAAAATTACTTTACGAACAATTATTCAAGCATCTTTAACTATCGGAGAATACGAATTAAAACTCCATTGAGATTCCATTTTAGTCAGATTAGCTATAATCAAGAAACAAATGGCAATGCAGTTTACACGCATGAGGAGGAACATGAGCACTGTTGCTAGGAAGATAAACTGGTGCAGCCTCTACGGAAATCAGTACAAAGAGTCCTCTAAAAATTAAAATTTTAAAAACTTAAAATATGATTAACATATAATCCAGGCACCTGAGTATATACCCAAAGGAATCTAAATTTTAAAAAACACAAAGGTACTTTGTACATTCATGTTTATTGCAGAAACAGGCATGGAATCAGCTGAGGGGGTCATCGGTATATGAATGCATAAAGAAAGTGTGATACATATACACAATCGAGTTTTATTTAGCCATTAAAGAAATTTTGTCGTTTTCAAAGAAGTGTCATTATGTTAATTGATAGAAGCCAGATTCAGAAACTCAGAGAGAGAAATATCCAAATATTATGTTTTCTTGAGGGAAGAAGGGGACCAGTGGGGATGCAGGGTGCAGGTCAAAAGAGAGGTAAATAGATGGAACTAGAACCTGTTATACTAAGTGAAGTAACACAGACTCAGAAAAAAAATCGACATATGTTCTCCCTCATATGTGGATCCTAGAACCAAACCCTAAGTGAGTATATATCCAGACATAACTACAGGAACCAGGATAATGGAAAGGAAACAAGGAGGTAAAGGAAAAGAAAGAACCTGAAAGAGAAGAACAGTAGGAAACAGGCCTTAACAAGGGAGATATGGATAAAAATTGGGTTAGTTTAAGGGAGGGGGGAGGGAAGGGTATACAAGGAACTTAGGGGATAAAGGGAAAGAAGGAGCTCAGGAGAGGTAGGACCATAGTAGAAGGGTATTATTAAGGGAGAAAGGAGGGAAATAGGGGCACCTTAAGTGGGAAAACCATGATGGAGGGGCGAGACAATGCCAGACATAAATAATGTCTAGCTAGTTTTGAAAATCAGAGGGAGCCATATTATTCCTACAACCTACTGACAAATTATACATAGCAGATCAAGAAATATATGTCTAGGTAAGGTTTATCTGAGAACAATTGGTCTTTGCCCAAGATTTATCTACATGACACACAGTAATTAAAAGTACCAGACTGGTGGAACTAACCTTCTTGGATGTTTTATAGACATACATTGAGGCCTGTAATAATTTGGTCAGAGAGGCATAAAGGACATGTTTTGCTCCTTGCTCTCCTAGGTCGACTAGTTCCAGGGGACTATGAGCATCTCTCAAAATGTCCTGTAATTGTGGTGGGTCACCTATCTTCTTGATCAAGGAGGCTGAGGATACCCCACCAAAAAGGGTCCTCTACAAAGACGAGGGTCAACACAGAGGAATCATTTCCTCCATACTTCCAAGCGAAGCCAACCATGGTCAAGCAGGACCTTTGACTTATCTTCACATAGGTGGAACTGGTAAAAGAAAGGAGCCAGGGGCTCCTTCCAAGCCCATGTGACCCCTGAGGAACAGATCCTCAAATGAC
>NW_008344991.1:719523-743789 GCF_000622305.1 Nannospalax galili
ATACCTTCTTTTGAGTTGTTGGCCAGGGTGAACAAAGGGACTCCCAAATAGTAACCCAGCATAGAACTGGGAAAATGAACAGCAGACCCTAATCTTATCTAAAAGAATATTGACAACTGATTGCTGCTAGATGAAGAATAGCTGACTCTCCTAAAACAAAGACCTCTAGATAGGCTGACTAGATTCACCAGAAGGGCAAGTAGTGGGGAATGGCTGGGGGTGCCGACAAATCAGCAGACAGTGTCAGGGATATAAGAGTATAACGGAGGGTTGAGGGGGGGACGGAGGCAATGGGAGGGTGCCATCTGGCTTCCCAGATGGGTGTATAGTTGAATAAGATGGTTTGGGATGTTCTGTGTGACATACACACACCAAAAAAAAATCACCAAATTTTAAAATGTATTATATTTGAGGAGGAAGCGTGGAAATTTATGTCATGTTAATTAGTACAGGTGATAAACATTAGCATTGAAATCTACTCGATGACTTTATAGACATACACAGGCACCAAGGATTCAAGTGCAACCGATTATGACTAGTAATAATCAGATACGTACAGATTAGAAATGCATGTGCCAACATATCAGTGTTAGTAGCAAAAACTATGGTTCTTTCTGCAAGGAACAATATATTCTAAAATGAAATAGAGATATTTTTTAAAGGTTAAAAACTCATTCAATTTTATGTCTTGCAGGGCTTATACTGAGTTGAATATTGTATAACTGTATTAATTCAACTGAGAACCTAGAAATTTGCACCCACTTGTGAAAGAGATGTACTCTTGCTCTGGAATGTGTTACCGAATATATTAAAGTTATAGTGCAATGCTTCTTCTAATCATGTAGTTATTAAAATTTTTTTAATGATTAAATAAATAATAATTCTTCAAAGCATAAAAATGTTCCTTAACAATTAGTAGATATGAAAAACATTACCATTAAAATCTACCTGACGACTTTCTATCCATGCTTATATGCCAAGGAGCTCAGAAAGTAACCGACTGTGACTAGTAATAATCTGATATATAGAGATTAGTAACCCATGTGCAAACATCTTAATGTCAATTGCACTAAAAATGAAGTTATCTGCATGAAACTTTGTATTTTAATAAAAACTTTTTTAAACGTTGGAACCTCATTCAACTTTATATCTTATAGGGTTTATATTGAGTGCAATAATGTATAACAGTATTAATTCAACACTGTAAACCTAAAAATTTACATCCAATTTTGAAAGATGATCTTAGCTCAGGAAATTGTTATTGAATATGTCAATGGTGTTGTAATGAAATGCTTCTTCTAAGTATGTGGTTATTAAATAATTTTTAAAAAGAGAGTAATGAGGGAATGTGAGCAAGCAAGCTAAAATGATATTTAGGTGTGGATGTTTATTTATGTCATGAAGAAACTCTTTGCTTTGTATGCTAATTAAATACATTTTAACAATTAAAAATATGACTAGTAAGGATACCATTGGGGTGAAGGGGAAACGAAGGCTCTATAGTAGGATTAGCTGTGGTAGAACTTCCCTGTCACTTAAATCCTTACAACCCAGAAGATTTAATAAAACTAATGTTTCTAGTTTTCAAATACTGTCTTATTGCACATGACCAAAGTCCAGCCAGTTACCACTGCGACACTTCATGTACCGTGCTTATTCTTTTCTCCGTGTAAGGTGAATGGGCTCTTGGCCCTGACCACGAGCTAATCTTCTTTTATTCTTGTCTTCATGACCATGACACAGTGAGTTTCCTTGACAGTGTTAACTAGCACCAATCAGTAAACCCCTCCATACTAACTACTTTCTCGTTGCTGTGATCAAATTGCTGACAAGAACCATCTTAAGGGGAGGTTTTATTCTGGCTTGTAGAACAAGGAAAGAAAGTCAATCATGGTGGGAAAGACATGGTGGGAGCATGCTTGGATCATGACTGTGGAAGTAGGATCATGAGAATGCTTGCTCACATCTTGTTGGGTCAGGAAGGGGGAGAGAGAGAGAGAGAGAGAGAGAGAGAGAGAGAGAGAGAGAGAGAGAGAGAGAGAGAGAGAGAGAGAGAGAGAGAGAGAGAGAGAGACTGACTCTGTTGGCTTTCTCCTTTGTTTCTTTTTATTTAGTCCAAGACCCAAACTCAAGGGACATGCCATCAACACTCAGAATTCTTCCATGCTCAGTTGCATCCCTCTGAATTTCCTTCATCTCACCTTCTGGGTGGTTCTAAATCCAATCAGATTGATCACAAAGATTAACCATTTATGAACTAGGTCTCTGTTTCTTTTCTCCTCCAACAAGTGATAGACTGAATCCTCCAAGTCCTAGGAATAAGGATGAGGAATGAAGGATGAGGAATGGGTAACCCAGATACAGGTGATGTGGGAGTCTGTAGTGGGACTTCCTGTATTTACCTGTGCCCTTAATATCTCCTTGAACATCAGTGTGTATTTCCACTGCATCCTGGTTTGTTGTTTCAGTCACTAAATTATGATTCAGCATGTTTGATAATAACACTTTATGATATTCAGCTACATTCCTTTTATCATTTTATCAGTCACTCAGTCTTCTCCAATATTAGTCCATGGCTGTCAAAAAGGAAATTAGATAAATGAGAACAGAATTTAGCAGGGTGGTTTGGACTGAAAACATGAATTTGTAAGTGGTTACAAACAGATAGTTGCAAAGCCACATCATTGAATGAGATCACCAAATACTCAGCAGTATAAAAGAACATCTGTTGAATGAAACAAAATCTCAGCCTCTTCAAAACTGCACTGCCTCTTTGAACCAACCTGAATCATCTGCAAATGTATTTATAAGCATGATGTTCCAGTATGTATTTAATCATAAGAAATCATTGATAGAAAGTGAAATGGGTAGTAAACAACGATCCATAAAGATCTCTCTGGTATTGTAAGTGTATATGAAGGAGTTCACACAAAATTTAATTGCTACTTGATGGCTAACAACCATCTGTAATTCCAGTTCCAGGGGATCTGACTCCCTCTTCTAACCTCTGCAGGCACTGCATGACACAGGTGCACTTACACACATGCAAGCGATATACTCATACACATAAAATAAAAATAATTTTTTTTAAAGTTTAATTGCCCATTTTCAAAATAATGCTTTCATTTGAAAATTATAAAACTAGAAGACCATGTTCAGAAAAGAAAATTAACATCTACTATAAGCCTGATCACTTCTGAACACAATGCTATGCATTTTTATATTTAGTATAATGCTTAGTTTTCCTGCCAACTTAGGTGTAAGTCTCCAGAAGTTAACCATGTTATCCAAAATTACATGTTTCATAAATGGATCATAACCCTGAGTATTAGTCAAAATATTTTTCCCCAATGTTTGGGAGTGTTAAATGAGTCCTTGCAAAATGATGCTAAGCATGGTCTAGTCTCAATGTTTCTCACCTTTTGAGTATCAAACTTGTGATGTTTTTCAATTTTCTGCTTAAATCAGTAAGATCTCATTTGAAAGCATAAATAGGCAAAATTTAAATAAAATGTCTAAAATCAGATAACATAGAACAAAAGAATGAGTGAAAATAATAAGGCTAGATATAATTTTCCACTTCAGTAAAGAACATGCAAGAGTATATTTCTATAAACTAAAATAGTTAAAACCAGATTGGCTAATGTTGTATGTATAATTCATGATAAGTCTGGGACATACTTTTCTAGTTTTCATTGTTTGAAAAATTATTGGGCAATGGATAATATCGATATTTCATAGTTATATAGAATCTGGTAACAAGGACATGAACTGTACGGTTATTATAGATCAAATATACTCTTCTCAGAAAGTCTTACGATAATGTGTATTTATGGTGGCTGTAGTTTATTTTCAGCACTAATAGTTCCTTTTGAAAGCCACTTTGAATCAAGCACACAATTCACACATATCTGGATGGCTCCCTTCCTGTACAGCTGTGTAAAGTTTAGATTACATGAATAGTTTCACAAAAATGTTATTTAAGAGGCCTTCTTTGCTACCTAGTAAGAATCAGCCCATCCTGCCATGCCTATCCCCTTCTTTGGGACCAGCTCCAGTTCCCCTGTTCCATAGCTCAGACCTTTTATGCTAGCTTGTAGCAAGCAGCCCATCCTGTTCCACTAGCTAGGGTGAGTTACCCAAACCTCACCAAGCCCAACCCCCTGCTTTGGGACTATCTCCAGTCTCTCCCATTACTCTAGAGCTCAGACCTCTGCAACCTAGTAAGAATCATCCCATTCTGCTCCCATGGTCTCTCCTTGGGCCTTGGCTCTATCCGACTGAAGTTGATGGAGAGCACCCGACTAGCTGGGAGAGATAGACCCATACTGCCAGGTCACCATTCCCTGTTCTGAGACAAGCCCCTGTGGCTTGGCTGCATACCCACCACCTCCACTTGGGGGTAGGCTCCTTCTCCCTCTCAGAGAGCTCCTGATTAGCTTGCCTGGATCCATCTGGTCCCTCCAAAAAATTTTTTAAATTTTATATAAATATAAAAGAAAAATCATAAACATGATTAAAGAATTCAACAAATTTAAAAAAACACACAAAGAAAGAATTCAAAGAAGGTAGGAATAAAAAGCTGATTGTAGTTCTAGAAAATACAAATATATGGATGAATAAAATGTGATAAAAGAAATTCGGGATTTGAAAAGTAAATTTACAAAAAAGGTAGAAATATTGAAGAAGGAAGACTGAAAGAAGATAGAATTGAAAAACTCAATAATCCAATATGAAACAATGGGAAAATGCCTCACCAATAGAATGAATGAAACAGAAAATATAGAATCAAGGCTGGATGATAAAGCTGAAGAATTGGAGTGGTCAAGCAAAAAATATAAAAAAATTAAAACACAGGAACGGAATATGCAGGAAATATGCGGCACCATGAAAAGAGCAAATTTATGCATCATAGGCATAGGGGAAGAAGAATAAGAGGTTAATGGCCTTGATAAGAACTTCAACAGGGTTATAGAAGAAAATTTCCTTAAATTAAGGGAAGACATACCCATATAGATGTAAGAAGCACACAGAACACCAAATAGACAGGACCAGAACAGAAACTCCCCACAGCATATGATAGCAAAAGCATTAAATGTACGAAACAAAGAGAGAATACTGACACCTGCAAAAGAAAAGCAAATCACATATAAAGTAAAACCCATTAGAATTACAGCTGACTTTTCAGTGAATCAAAATAAATAGAGCTAATCCAGATGAATAAAATTAGGGATGAAAGGGGAAACATCACAACAGACACCCGAAAAGATCCAGAACATTACAAGAAAATACTTTAAAACCCTGTAGTCTATTAAATTTGAAAACCTAAAAGAAATGGAAAATTTTCTAAGTTCATGTAAACCACCAAAGTTAAACCAAGAAGAGATCAAGAGTTTAAACAGATCCATAACCAGTAAATTGAACAATCAGAAAAATTCTCTCCCCTAAATAAAGCCCAGACCTGGATGTGTTTACAGGAGAATTTTACCAGATCTTCAGAGAAGATCTACAAACAATGCTTCTTAAATTATTCATAAAAATAGAAAGAGAAAGAGGACTCCCAAACTCTGTCTATAACGCTTTTTTTTTTACTTTATTATCAAAATGAGAAAAAGATAAAACGAAACTATAGGCCCACATCCTTAAAGAACTTAATGCAAAAATTCTCAACAAAATACTTAGAGATTACATATAGGTACACGTCAAAAAGATCATCCACCATGATCAAGTCAGCTTTATTCCAGAGATGGAGGGATGGATCAATATATGTAAATCAATAAATGTAATATAAGTGGACTTAAAGACAAAAATCACACGATCATCTCAATAGACACAGAAAAGACAAAAATCCTACATGCATTCATGATAAAAAGTCCTAGAGGGAACTGAACTGGAGGGAACATACCTCAACATAATCAAAGCTGTATAAAACAAACCACTGCCAACATCATTCTAAATGGAGAAAACCTGAAACATTGCTACTAAAATCAGGAACCAGACAAGGCTGTCACTATACCCACTATCTTTAAATATAGTGATTGAAATTCTAGCTAAGACAAGAGAAGGAAATTAAAAGTCTACTAATTGGAAAAGTCAAATTATTCTTATTTATAGATGACATGATATTACACATAAGAAATCCCCAAAATTTTACCAGAAGACTTCTAAGAATGATCAACACTTTCAGGAAAGTGGCAGGTTAAAAAAATCAAACTACAAAAGTCAGTAGCCTTTCTATAAACAAATAATAAATGATCAGAGAAAGAATTTAGGGAAACACTTCCATTTAAAATTGCCTCAAAAATAATCTAGGGATAAACATAACCAAAGACAACAAATAATGAGAACTTTAAATCTTTGAAGAAAGTGACTGAGGCAGATACAAGGAGATAGAAAGACCTCTTGTGTTCATGGATTAGGAGAATTAATATTGTGAAAATGACCACCCTAATAAAAGCAATTTAGAGGCTTGGTGCAATCCCAGCCAAAATCCCCATGGAATTCTTCATAGAAATAGAAAAATCCATCCTATAATTCATATGGAAACACAAAAAAGACTAGAGAGTTAAAGCAATTCCGAGCACAAAGAGCAATGTCAAGAGGATTATAATACCAGAGTTCAATCTATATTATAGAGCCATAATAAAAAAATAAAAAAAGCATGATATTGGCACAAAAAACAATGGAATAAAATAGAAGACCCAAACATGAGTGCACATAATTACAGCCACCTGATATTTGATAAATGTGTCAAGAACACTCAGTGGAGGAGCCACCTGATATTTGACAAAGGTGTCAAGAACACTCAGTGGAGTAAAGACAGCATCTTCAACAAATGATGCTGGCAAAATTGGATCTCTACCTGTAGAAGAATGAAATTAGATCCATACATATTGTGGGACTCTGACTCATCTAACTGCTTCTTTCTGCTTCTGTAATTTGCTTGGATTAAAGATTTAACCCCTGCCATAACTCTAGGGGAAAATGAAGAGTCAAAATGCAAGAGTCAGAATACACTAACTCCATTTTGGCTAACTGTTTCAGATCTCCAGTTACTACCCACCCTGCAAAAAAAAAAAAAAAAAAAAAAAACCCATAGATTAAGCAAGCCTGGGCATGTAAAAGCCTTATAAGGTAGAAACAGAAACTTTTGGCACTACAGATAACAGTCAGCACATTCCAATGCGCTAAAGACAGCCCTTACCAATAAGAATCCTCCTCGTACTCAGAATATAGGACCATCCAATCATTTTAAAGTGCATCTGGCATGTGTGGGCTTCAGCAAAATGCCCTATAAAAAGTTTTCCCCACCCTGGTTCAGGGCTCTCAGTAGGGCTCTGCGGTGTTGGTGAAATCTGAGGGCCTGAACTTAAGCCTGAATAAAGGCTCTTTGCTGTTGCATACACTCCGGACTCCTTCGTGGTCATTGGGGGTCATGAGATCTGGGCATAACATTTCGGGGCTCGTCTGGGATCCCCAAGACCCCCACAGGACTCCTGGAGCATTGAGCCTGGTCTGGCCAGTAAGTGTCTTTGTCTCCTTGTTTGCGTTCCACACTCTTGAATTTGGGCCCCCATTACCTTGTTAGCCTGTTGGCAGTCTAGAGGGACGCACTGGAAGACTCCAGGCCGTGGGACTCAGGAGACATCCTAGACCCACCTGATAGGGATTGGATCCCACCTGTAATTTTGAAGGGGTGACCTGGTCGCACCTGCAGGATGGCAAGAGGCCGATGTCCCACTTTCAGTTCTTGTTTAAGGCACAAGGAAGTATTGTCTTGTCACTGTGTGTCTTTGTATTGTCCATGTTATTTGTGACTTACTTAGTTATAGACATTGGACAAAGTCAAATAACACCCTTAAGTCTTTTCCAGGACCATTTTTCTGACTTCAAAAGAAGGCTAGAGGACAAGGGTTGGGAGTCAAGAAAGGAAAACTCTTTATCTTTTGCAGGAATGAATGGCCAACCTTCAACATTGGATGGCCAGAGGAGGGAATGTTTGAATTGCCCACTATATTTACAGAGCTAAGAACATCATTTTTGGGTGACCAGGATGCCCTGACCAGGTTCCTTACATTGCAATGTGGCAGATCCTGGTTGAAGAACTCCCCCCCCTCCGAGTGGCTCAAACCATTTTTGCCGCCGCAGGGTTCAAAGACAACCATCCTCGCTCTGCGTGATGGTGAGCAGAAGAAAAGTGAAACTAAACCATCCACCCCACTTTATCCTGTCCTCCAGGGCAGTATAGAGGAAGAACTTCTACTTGAGCCTCCCCCATACTTGCCCACACCACTGCACAACTGGGGCATTCAGAGCCCCCAGGAGAGGCTGAGGTGGCCCAGGGCCCTGGGGCTGAGAGCCCTCCCCAAACCCAGAGGAGGGTCCAGAGAGGACAGCCACAATCAGCAGCAGAGTCCACTGTCCTTCCCTTAAGGGCAGTGGGACCCTTAATGAGGCAGGAGACCAACAGATGCAATATTGGCTATTTGCCACCAGTGACCTCTACAATTGGAAATTGCAAATGGCCAAATTCTCTGAGAAACCACAGGGCCTTATTGATCTGTTAGAATCTGTTTTTTTTCACCCATCAGCCCACTTGGGATGACATCCAGCAATTATTACAGGTTCTATTTACCACCGAGGAGAGGGACTGGATCCAAACTGAGGCCCAGAAGCTGGTCCCTGGGATGGATGGGAATCCTACCACCAACCAGGCACTGATCAATGAAGCTTCCCATTAGTCCAACCAAACTGGGACTTCAATGTGGCAGAAGGTAAGGAGAGGCTCTGGGTCTACCGCCAGACTCTAATGGGGGGGTCTCTGGGCCACTACAAGGTGCCCAATTAATTTGGCTAAGATTAGTGATGTGCAGCAAGAAAAAAACAGAATCCCCAGCAGCCTTTTTAGAAAGGATCCTTGAGGCATTCTGCACTTATACACCCATGAATCCAGAGGCACCAGAAACCAAGAGTGCAGTCGTATTGGCCTTTGTCAACCAGTCAGTGCCCAACATTGGGCACAAATTACAGAAACTAGATAGATTGGCAGATAAGACTCTGCCAGGGCTGTTGGCAATGGCAGAGAGGATCTATAACCACAGAGAAAGTCTGAAAAACAAACAAGCTAGAGCCGCAGCCGCTCCTAGTGCCAAGCATACCTGAGACTTCACTAAGATCCTTCTGGCTATGACTGCAAGGTCACCTGATGAGTGGGAAAGTCAACTGCGCTCTCTGCAGACCCAGATAGGAAACCCTTGGAAGGGCGACCAAGGTTACAGAAGAACCAATGTGCCTATTGCAAAAAGATGGGCCACTGGATAAAAGATTGCCCAGAAAAAACCTGTTGGGCAAGGCAGGGCCTGAGGAAGGGTACAAATCCTTGAGCTCGGAGAAATGAGCATCCACATTCATTTCACCCCTAGTGGAGCCCAAATGATGGATCAAGAAGGCCACCAATTCAAGTACTCACCCTACAACTAGAAGATGGGTTCAGGACTTGACAGGTAAACAAGCAGGTTATGGATGTTCATCCAACAGTACCTAATCCTTACACTCTCCTGAGTTCCTTGCCACCTTCCAGAAACTGGTATACAGTGTTAGACTTGAAAGATTCTTTCTTTAGCCTGCCTCTGGCCAAAGAGAGCCAGCCCTTCTTTGTTTTTGAATGACAAGACCAGGAAATGGGCTTCAATGGGCAGCTGACTTGGACCCACCTGCCGTGGGGATTCAAAAATTCACCCACCCTGTTTGGTGAGGCTCTCCATGAAGACCTGGGTGAGTACTGGCTGGAACACCCCCAGCTCACCCTATTACAATATGTAGATGACATCTTGACAGCTGCTGATGATGCCTCACAGTGTCAGCAGGGAACTAGAGCTCTCCTGGCAACCCTAGGTAAACTGGGATATCCGGCATCTGCCAAGAAAGCCCAAATATGCTGGAGAGAGGTTACCTATTTGGGATACATATTAAAAGAAGGACAAAGGTGGCTTACAGATGCCAGGAAATAAACAGTGCTGAAAATACCCACCCCTCATTCCTGGAGGGTACTGAGGGAGTTCCTGGGGTCAGCAAGGTTCTGCTGCTTGTGGATCCCAGGATTCACTGAATTGGTGAGGCCCCTCTATGAAGTCACATGGGAAAGTGAGCCCTTTGTTTGGATGGAGGTCCAGGAAGAGGCTTCCAGTAAGATCAAACAGGCCCTCCTAGCTGCTCCAGCCCTAGGACTTCCAGATGTTACTAAGCCTTTTCATCTGTTCATAGATGAAAAGAAGGGGGTGGCAAAAGGAGTCCTAACTCAGACTCTGGGGCCCTGGAATAGGATGGTAGCAAGGTGGGAAAAAAATCTTGAAAAAAAAAAAAAAAAAAAAAAAAGCTGGACCCAGTTGCCCTGGGTGGCCCCCATGTTTGTGAATTATAGCAGTCATGGCTCTTCTAGTCAAAGATGCAGACAAGTTAACTTAGGACAAGAATTATGTATCACAACCCCTCATGCCATCAAGGGAGTTCTTAAGCAGCCACACAACTGCTGGTTGAGCAATGCCCAAATGACTCACTATCAAAGCTTGCTTCTTAATCCTCCAAGGACTCATTTCCTCCCAAGCACAGCCCTCAATCTGGCCACCCTGCTGCCCAATCCAGACCTGGACATGCCCTTGCACAATTGCGCGAGGATCTTGAGCCTAGTACACAGACTCAGAAAAGACCTGACCAATCAGCCGCTTCCTGATGCAGAAGCCACTTGGTTTGCTGATGGCAGCAGTTTCATGCAGAATGGACAGAGGTTCGTGGGGGCAACAGTAGTAACAGAGACTGAAACCATCTGGGCGGCAGCTCTATCTGTGGGGACTTCAGCCCAGAGGGCTGAGCTGATAGCCTTGACTGAGATGCTTAAATTAAGCAAGGGCATGAAATTGAACGTGCATACGGATAGCCTGGTATGCCTTTGCCACAGCCCATGTACATGGGGCCATCTACCAGGAGAGGGGGCTGCTCACAGTTGAGGGAAAGACTATTAAAAATAAACAAGAAATCCTGGACTTACTGACTGCCCTATGGCTACCCAAGAAACTGGCTATCATCCATTGCCCTGGGCACCCGAAGATAGATATGCCTATAGCCTGGGGAAACCAGAAAGCAGACCAGGTTGCCAAGGAGACAGCCCTGGAAGCCTCCCCAGTCCTGGCCATCCATCTGCCAGACCCAGAGCCACCCATATTACCAGACCAACCTATTTATTCTCAGGACGACCTGAGGCTGATATACAAACTTCCAATGACCCAAAAGGTTGACACCTGGTGGCATACAGGGGACTGCAGGATTATCCTTCTAAGTAACTTAGCCAAAGACCTTCTCAATCACATCCATCAGACCACCCACCTGGGTACTCAAAAGACAGAGGATCTCCTAAGAAACACTCACCTCAAAGTTCTGAACCTCTGATCACATGTTGATTCAATTGCCTCCAAATGTCTTAGCTGCAGGCTGACAAATGCAGAGAACCTTCCCAAAGAACAGGGGACCCAGTTAAGAGGCCCCAAGCCCAGAGACCACTGGAAAATGGTAAAACCTGGCAAATATGGTTGCAAATATCTTTTAGTTCTGGTAGATACATTTTCAGGATGGACTGAGGTGTACCCTACCAAGCATGAGACTGCAAAAATGGTCACCAAGTGGCTACTGGAAGACATTCGTCCAAGGTATGGTATTCAGGCTCTTCTGAGCTCAGACAATGGACCAGCATTTGCCTCTCAGGTAACATAAGAGTTAGCAAAAGTATTGGGGGCAAAATGGAAATTACATTGTGCGTACCAGCCCCAGAGTTCTGGACAGGTAGAGAGGATGAATAGAACCCTAAAAGAGACTCTTACTAAATTAACCATGGAGACTGGTGGGGACTGGGTGGCTTGCCTTCCCTTTGCCCTATACAGGGTACAGAACTCCCCCTATCTGTTGGGTTTAACTCCATATGAAATCATGTTTGGAAGACTCCCTCCCATCCTCCCCAATTTAAAAGCTGAATTCCTTGCTGAATTTGATAACCATCAATTTCTTGATTCTCTTGAGTCTGTGGCACATGTCCACAAGGATTGTGGCCCCGTCTGAAAGCCATTTATGAGACTGCTCCTCCTCCTACCCCACACAGCTACCAGCCTGGCGATTAGGTCTACATTCACAGACACCACCGAGAGACCTTAGAACCTTGCTGGAAAGGACCGTACATGGTGCTCCTGACAAGCCTAGCTGCAGTAAAGGTAGACGGAGTTGCCACCTGGATTCACCACACCGACGTCCAACTAGAGAATCCACACCCAGATCCATGATTAGGTCATCCCTAGTTACTATGAGAGGGGGAATTGTGGGACTCTGACTTGTCTAACCACTTCTTTCTGCTTCTGTAATTTGCTTGGCTTAAAGATTTAACCCCTGCCATAATTCTAGGGGGGGAAGGAAGAGTCAAAATGCAAAAGTCAGAATACTCTGACTCCATTTTGGCTAGCTGTTTCAGGCAAGCCCAGACAAGCCCAGGCATGTTGTAAATCTCCAGTTGCTACCTCCCCCCCACCCAAAAGCCATAGATTAAGCAAGCCCAGGCGTGTAAAAGCCTTATAAGTTAGAAACAGAAACTTCTGGCCCTATAGATAACAGCCAGCACATTCCAATGCCCTAAAGACAGCCCCTACCAATAAAAATCCTCCCCGTACTCAGAACATAGGACCATGCAATCATTTTAAAGTGCATCTGGTGAGCGCGTGCTGGCTTCAGCAAAACTCCCTATAAAAAGCTTTCCCCACCCTGGTTCGGGGCTCTCAGTGTGGATCTACTGCCTCAGTGAAATCTGAGGGCCCAAGCTTAAGCCTGAATAAAGGCTCTTTGCTGTTGCATACACTCCAGACTCCTTGGTGGTCATTGGGGGGTGGGGGTCGCAAGATCTGGGTGTAACACTATCACCCTGTACAAAGTCAACTCCAAATGGATCAAATATTTCTACGTGAAGCCTGAAATGCTGGAACTGTTGGATGAAAACATAGTCAGGAACCTCCAAGAAATTGGTGCAGGAAAGGACTTTCTAAATTGGATGGCAGTTGCTCAGGAATTAAGGTTTACAATAGACAAATGGAGCCTCATTAACCTAAACTCTTCTGACAGACAGCAAAAGCTACAACCAGTCCAGTGAAGAAGATGCCTACAAAGTGGGGAAAAATCTTCAACAGCTATTCTTCCAACACAGAATTAATGTACAAAGAACTCAAAAAAAGATGCAAGAAAACAAATGAGCCAGTTAAAAGATGGGCTATGAATCTGGACAGAGGTCTCCAAAGAAGAAATAAAAATGAATAAGAAACACCTTAAAAGTGTTCAACACCTTTAGTAATTAGGAAAATGCAAATCAAAACTATTTTAAGATTTTAATCTAACCACAGTCAGAATGCCTAAGATTAAGAGAACTCATGACACCAAATGCTGGTGAGGATGTGGGGAAAGGGCAACTCACATACACTGCTGGGAGATTGCAAAGTTATGCAGCAACCACTATTGAAATCAGTATGGAGAACTATTTAAAATTAAAAATAAATCTACCATACAATCTATTCCTACCACTCCTTGGTATATACCCTACTCACTCATCCTACTGCAGAGATACTTGCACAAACATGTTTGTTACTGCTCTTTCCACAAGAGCTAAGAAATGGAAATAATCTAAATGTGAGTCACTTGATGAATGAAAATGTGATCCATTTATACAATGGAGAAAAGAAAAAGTCATGAAATTTGCAGGAAAATGGATGGAACCAGAAATTGTTATACTAAGTAACACAGACTCAGAAAAATGAGCAGCATATGTTCTCTCTCACTTGTAGATCTTAGCTCCAAACACCTAGATCTGAGTATATATCACGAGTAACTGCAGGAGCCAGGAAAATGAAAGGAACCATGGAGAAAAGGTGAATAAGAAGCTTGGGGGGAGGGGTTGTAGGAGGAGGGTGTTATTAAGGGGGGGAATGGAGAAAAGGGGGTTTACTTTAATTTGGGAGGGAGTAGGGAGAGCTATACAGGGGGAGTGAGGGACGAGGTAAATAATGCTTAGATGGTAAAAAACCAGAGGGACTTGTGTTCGTTCAAAATCCTTCTGAAAAATACATATACAATAAATCTCTGAGAGCATGAGTTTAGCTAAACGATATAAAACAAAAACCACAGTGTCAGGCAGAAGATACCTCCCTTTGAGTTCTTGGTCAGGCTAGTTCAAGTCACTCCCTGGCTATTGCCACAGGCCTTGGTTGCCTCCCAGAACTTGGAGGTAAGACCCTATTGTTGAAGACAGGCCTTTGGATGCAAGACTTGGAGAAATCAAGCTAGAATTGACCTGGAAGCTTCCTCCATGAACACTTCCCATGGAATCAAAGAAGCTTATACAAGCTGACAAGAGAGAAAAACCAATCAATGGTCCTACTCAGCTATAAAGCCTAGTAAACAATTACTGGTGCAGCATACATTACCTATTGGTATAGTAATTGGCACTTTTATCTTGGGGATAATCAACAGCTGTGTAATTTGGATTAGGCCCACTTAATGGGAGGGAAATAGTGCTTGGTATTCGAAACAAAGCCAAATATACATGGCTGGAGAGGTTACAGATCCTAGGGAAAACCTACTTTTGCCACATTCCTAAAGCAACATTTCTTTATTCTAAATACGGATCCTATATGTATATAGACAAGTATACCTTTCACTACTTACCAAAGACATTTCTTTTTGCAACAGATGAGCACTATTAAAAAGTTCCAGAACTGGTCAAATGCAGAGAATAACTGTCTGTGAGATACTTAACCCTTAGTGACACATAGACAAGAGGCTACAGAGTGCTTATCCCTGATTAGGACACCTATTCAAATCCCTGCCTCCCAAGGCTCAGGGATCATTGGCAGAAGAGGTGAGAGAAAGATTTTAAGAACAAGAGGGGTTGTATCACCAAAAGGAAACAGTCTTCCAGGTAGCTAGTCAGTTACTCATATGAACTCTCAGCAATATTTAAAGCATGCACAAGTCCTACGTAAGCTCAAACCAAACAAAATCCCAGCATAGACATGATGAAGTGGGTGAGAAATCCCAATCCAACCTAAAGAACCTTGGCAATTGATGGCTGCTGGGAGGGAGAAAGACAGTGTCTTACAGGGATGGGACTCTAGGTGGACCCAGTGGATGGACCTATACTGAAGGACATTTGGGGACACAAATCAGACTCTATAGGCCATGTTATAGAAAAAAAGACAATTAATTAAATTGGACGGGGCGTGGTGGTAGGAGGTGTGGATAGGGGAGGGGATCTAAGTATCAAACTAAATTGAATGAAAATCACAAAAATTCAATTAAAAAATTTTAATGTGATTTAATTAGCTACAAAATACTCCTTAGCTCTTCAATTCTTTTGATTCCCAAATAGAAAATTAGTTTTGTTCATTGATGCTCAATCTGTGTTTCTGCTATTCATAAGAACACTTGTGAGCTTGGGGATTTGGTTCAGCTGATTAAATGCTTGCAGTGCAAGTAGGAGGCCCTGGATTCAATCTCCATCACTCAGATGGAAAAGCCAGGGTGGCAGGCAGCATACATCCAGGATCTGGGTGCTGGGGAGGCAGAGACAGGGGGAACACTGAGGCTTGCTGCTCATTCAATCTAATGAAATCATTAAGTTTGAGATTCAATGTCTAAAAAAACTAAAGCGAAGTGTGATTGAGGATGATGTTAAATGACTTCTGACATTTACACATATATATCTGATGATATACACACACACAGAGACACCATTCAATTTAAATATATTCTAGAAACACATATATGAATGTATAATCTTGTAGGTAATGGAGGATTTTATTCATTGCATCTCTTAAAAGGCATTAGTTGCTCAGAGACTTGGATTTAGGGATGTGACACAATAAATAATCTAAGTGTTTTTCTAACCCATTCAAAAGCTGATGTTGATATGTTATATCTGTAATCTCAATGTAATCCTTCCAAACATCCCAGGAATGCAGACAGTCAGGGGGGTTTAGCATGAAAAAAGATCTTAACCATGCAGGAAACTTGATTCTTAAAGATCACAGCACAAAACCTTCTGATTAATCCTGTGATAGAAATTGACTGTGGGTTGGAGTGGTTAAGAGCACTGGCTGCTCTTGCAGAAGACCCAGGTTCAATTCCCACACACACATGGTGGTTAACAACCATCTCTAACTCCAGTTCCAAGGTAATCTGATGCAGTCTTCTGATCTCTGAGAGCATTGTACAACACAGGTGCACTTACATACATTCATTACAATCATACATAAAAAATAATAAAATATTTTTTAAGAAGGAAATTGTCTGGGAAAACATTTTGGGGGGAACTTAGTAAAATTTGCAACCTTTCTTTTCATTTATATCAAATTCTCTATGTATTATGTATGTATGATAAAAATAAAAAGTAAAATACAATAGTTTGGATTCAAAACACATTCCTGGGAATTCTGGCGTGTCATGGCCCATACTCATGAGTAGTAGTAGGATAATTTGCTAAAGTTTTTTTTTAACCATTTCTTTGAGTCAGATAAGGTATCTTTGTACCACAAATAAAAACATGACAAGTCATAATATAAGGAGAAATACACTTTACAAAGGACTTAGAAAACTCTAATATATTTCTTTTGCCTAATCAATTACATTAAAATATCCCTGTTAATATTTTCATATGACATATGCACAGCAAAAAAGCTTGAGACAATATCCTGTGGTGACTGAAAATAGACTCTGGCAATAGGCCTTTTAACTCAAATATGGGAGTGACAATTTGATATTTCTGTGAGTTTTCACAAGATACATTTCCATTCACTGTGTCTCAATTCCTAAATTGGTAATAGGAGGAAAATTCTGCTTCGCCTCAGGGAGCTGTTTTACAGCAGATCCATCTTCACATTATGGCTCTACCTTAACCTACTACTTGAAAACTCAATGAAAACTTGATAGAGAGATTGCTCCCTCATCTCAAATGAATTCTTCTGAAGACTGTCTTCAGACTGAAACTGTACCAATAAGCAGTCTCAATCTCCAAGATGGCAGCTTTTGATGCTGTATATTCAACTTCCTCGGATCTTGATCTTGTGGGAAGAGTGGATTCTCTCTCCTCTGTGATTATGTAAACCAATTCCTTGCTTTGAAAAACATATGCATATGTACATCTTATTCCTCTGGAGAACCAAAGCACAGATTTCAATGCCCATCTTAGTGTTCTTGGGACACCTAACAGAATACCACACAAGGTAGTTTAAACAACAGATGCCCAGTATGAAGATGTTGATGGGACTGGTTTCTATGAAGACCTTCTTCCTGCATTGCAGACAGCTGTTCTCACATGACTCCTCTTGTCATATGGAAAGAAGGAGAGGGAGAAGGAGAGGGAGAATCTAGAATTTCTTTATAAAAAAAAAAACTAAAATTTTATTGAATTGAGACTCCGTGTATATGAAATAATTTAGCCTTTAATATCTCCTTCAAGACTATTTCCGATATAGTAATAATGAGCATGTTTTGCGAAAATAAATTTTATTTATTTATTTTTTATTGAGCTTTTTAATTTTCATACATTTCATACTCAAATCCAGATCCTCCTCTGCCATCCATGCCTCCCCCTATTCCATCTGAACCTATGCACCCTGCCATGCACACTGAGTCTTTAGGTGTCTATACCCAAATGTCCTCAGTGCAAAAGCACCCACCAGAGTCCAGTCAGTCCATCCAGTGGTCGCATACAAGTCACACTCTCCTTCACCCAGCAGCAATCAGTCTTAAATAGTTCTCAATCTAGTGCTGGCCTGTCACCTATTTCACACTTCCCCTTTGGCCCCTTATTTAACTGAGCCTACATGGGTCCTGCACTTGATACCACCACTGCCACAGGCTCACATGAGCAAACCTCCAGTGGCCTGGAAGCCTCCACCTCCTTGTGTTCATGAACAAGCCCTGGCTCTTGCAATCTTTCTGCCTCCTCTTCCACAATGGTCCCTGAGCCATGGGTGGGTGAGGTTCCATATAGGAGTCCCAACCTACACTCTACAGTCTATTATTCTCCCAAACTTGGCCAGTTGTGGCCTTCTGTGTGTGTCACATTCTGATGTACATGGAAGCCTCACTGGTGAGAGTTGAGGGGTGCATCAGCCCTCTTTCCACTCCCTATTCTGCTATGTTTCATGAGCCTCAGCCACAGAGATTTGACTACAGATGTGTCACCTAGTACCGGGCATCTCCCAGGCATATGTTCTCTGTGCCAGACCAGACGTGTAACTCTGCAGTAGCCTCCATCTGTTGAAAAAAGAAGCTTCTTTGATGAGTGCTGTATGGCATGCTTGTCATTCTAAGTGAGGTCTCTTCTGTCTGGCACTGCATTCCCTGCCAAGCAGCTCCCAGGTGTACATATTCATTAATGTTCAGACACTCTATGTGCATTTCTTATAGGATTTCTAGGGCATCACATTTCCCTCTAGGTCTCCTAGCTTCTCCTCCCGAGATTCACTCATCTCTACTTTTTTGTCCCATCCAGCTTCTCTCCTCCCTCCCTCCCTAGTCACAGTGCTCCCATTATTCCCACCCTCCCCACAATACTTCCTGCCATCTTTCCTCTCCTGACTTCCCTCCTCCACACCATGGTCCCTCACATGTCTCTCCCTCCTCTCCTCCCTGCCAATTACTGTCATCTTTTCCACCTCCCTCAAGTAACAACTGTTTCCTATTATGCCCCTTTCAGGTTGTTTCTTGTCCTTTACCTCCATGTGTCCTTTCCCTTTCCCTGGTTCCTGGTGCAGAATGGCCCCACGACATATCTAGTACAAACATTAAATGCACAGAACACAGAGAGGGTACTGAAACCTGCAAGAGGAAAAACAAGTTACATATAAAAGAAAACCCATCGGAATTACAGCTAACTTTTCAATGCAAACTATGAAAGCCAGGAGAGCACGGAACAAAGTGCTCCCAGTTCTAAACAATCATGGATGCCAACTCTGAGTACTTTATCCAGCAAAACTATCTATCAAGGTTGAAGGGGAATGAAAATTTTTCCATGAAACAAATATGCTTAAAGAATTCATATCTTTCAACCCAGCACTACAGAGCATACTTGAAGCAACACAAAGGACCAAAGAAAGGAATGAATGTGCCAAGGAGGATACAGAAAGAAAATAAAGAAAGGTATAACAACAGAAACACAAAATAGGGCCACAACACAAAGAAATTAAAATGACAGTATACATTACACACCTTTCAATAATAACACTAAATATCAATAGCCTCAACTCCCCTGTCAAAAGACATAGACTGGTGTAATGGATCAAGAAAGAAAATCCATCTCTTTATTGTCTTTAAGAAACATCACACCTTCAAGGATAGACACTATCTTAGGGTGAGGATGGAAAAAATACTCCAAGCAAATGGCCCTAAGAAGCAAGGAGGTGTTGCAATTTTAATATCTGACAAAATAGACTTCAAACTAAAACTTAGGAGGAGAGATAAGGAGGGTTACTGCATTCTAATCAAAGGAGCAATTGACCAAGAAAATATTCATGAACATTTATGCACCAAACTCTGGAGCACCCAATTTCATAAAATCAGTAGTCAAAATAGATTAACATCAGCTTAATGATGGTGGGTAACTTTAAAACCCTGCTATCTTCAATTGACAGGTCAACTAGACAAAGAATAAACAGAGAGACATCTGAATTAAATGATGTACTACATGAAATGGACCTAACAGATATATACAGAATATTCCACCCAATCATCAAAGAATATACTTTCTACTCAGCAGCTCATGCAAGTTATTCTAAAATTGACCACATTCTGGGGCACAAAACAAACCTCAACAAATACAAAAAAAAATTGAAATAATTTCATGCCTTCTATCTGACCACAGTGCAATAAAGCTTATAATCAACAGCAAAAGAAGCTCTAGTAAATGCACAAACTCATGGAGATTAAACCACACACTCCTGAATCATTAATGGGTCAAAGAAGAAATTAGAAAAGAAATAAAAGTATTCCTGGAACAAAATGAAAATGAGAGCACAACACAATAAAACCTCTCAGACACCCTAAAAGCAGTCCTAAGAGGGAAATTTATAGCTCTTAGTGCCTACATTAAAAAAATCAGAAAGCACACATGTAAATGACCTGACGGTACAACTCAAAACTCTGGAAAGACAAGAATAAACCAATCCCAAACCTTGTCGACTAGAAGAAATAATAAAACTCAGAGCAGAAACTAATGAAACAGAAACAAAGAAAACAATACAAAAAAAAAAAATCAATGAATCTAAGAGCTGATTCTTTGAAAAGTTAAACAAGATAGTCCAGTTAACCAAAAGAAAGAAAGAGCAAATCCAAATCAACAAAATCAGAGACAAAAGGGGAAACATCACAACAGAGAGACACCAAAAAAATCCAAAACATTGTAAGGGAATACTTTTTCTTTTTTTTTTTTTTGGTCTTTTTGAAACAGGTTTTTCCTGTAGCCCTAGCTGGGCCTGGAACTTACTATGTAGACCAGGCTGGCCTTGAACTCACAGAGATCCATCTGCCTCTGTCTCCCAGGTGCTGGAACTATAGGCATGTGCCACCACGCCCAGCTTGTAAGGGAATACTTTAAAAACCTATATGCTACTAAATTTGAAAACCTAAAAGAAATGGATGAATTTCTAAAATCATAAATTTATTAAATCTGTTTTTATCATGGAAAGCTATTCTTTCTCCTTAAATGATGACTGATAGTTTTTCTGGATATAGTAATTTGGGCAGGAATCCGAATCCTTTCACAACTTGTAGAAAATTGTTCCAAGTCCTTCTGGCTTTCATAATCTCCATTGAAAAGTCACTGTTATTCTGATGGGCCTTCCTTTAAATGTGACTTGATCTTTCTCACAGCTTTCAATATCTTTTCTTTGTTCTGTATGTTCAGAGTTTTGACTATTATATGATGTGTGTAGTTCCCTTCTGGTCCTGTCTGCTTGGTCTTCCATATGCTCCTTGTACCTTGAGAGGCATTTCTTTCCTTAGATTTGGTAAATTTTCTTCCATGGTTATATTAAAAATATTTACTGTGTCTTTGGCCTAGGTTTCTTCTCCTTCTTCTGCACCCTATGATTGATAGGCATGGTCTTTTGACAGAGGTCTTGTATATTCCATTCCTGGGCTATCTTAGACATGACATTTTCTTTCACTGAACGATGCATTTCCCTAAGTTTGTCTTCAAGATCTGATATTCTCTGTTTCACTCCCTCTACTTCTTTTTTGATTCTTTCCTCTAAGTGTTTCTATTTGAATTCCTCTGATTTTATTTCAAGTTGGCTTTACTTCACAGATTCTATCTCTTTGTCAAATTCTAATTCCATGTTTTGAATTGTTTTTGTTTTGAATTGTTTCAACTGTTGTGTTTTCATGGTATTTGTTTAGTCTTTTATTCATATTCTCTTTGAGTTCATAAAACATATTTATAATTGTTATTTTGAAGTCATCGTTTTGTGCACCTGTTAGGCTATCATTCTCAGGAAACTACGTGCTAATTTCTGTAGTAGACATATTATCTTCGTAACTCCTATTGTTAGTGTCTTTGATGAGACATAGACATCTTGACCTGTGTCACTAGTGGTGTTTCTTGGTATGTGTGGGCAGGTGTTCTTGTCTTTGTTGAGTGGTTATTTGTATCTTTGTTTGCTGTTTCCCCAATATGTCAGGCTATGGCCCAACTGAGTAGTGCTTGGTGTTCAATTTTGGGGCACTTTATGTTGATATATAAATGGGACGCAAGACGTAGCCTCATTTAAGCTAGGCAATAGGTATAACTTTTGGGTTGAGGTTCCAAGGTTGTCTCCTCACAGCCTTGGGACAGCAGGTTGCTAGGTGGACAGACTGGCTGGTAGGTCAGGCTTGGAAAGCATAGGTCTTCAGGTGCAAGGATCCTACTAATCTGAGCAGGAAAATTCCCAGGTCTGGGGGTCCACATAAATTATCCATTAATCCTTAAATGAATTAATCCTCACTCTCCTAAACCAGTCACTGGTTAAACAATCTACTTTGTTACACTGCCACTAAGGCATTTGTTTTGAAACTACTTAGAGTTAGCAATACACAAATGTGATTGTATTAAACACCCACTGAATTGTTTCTTTTAAAACATTTAATTTTGTGATGTAGAAATCCCCTCATATACACCAGGTATTTATTATGTTAAATTAATTTGTTTATGTCCTAATTCTCTATATGATGGTAGGAGGAAGGCCATTTCAGAATTATTTAGGTTTGGTTGAGTTCATGAAAAGGGTGCTCTTACAACACAGAGAATACTCAGAAAAATAAAAAGAGACACTGGAGCCGCAGGAGTGTGCAGGAAGAAGGCCAACACGTTGCAGGCTAGGAAGAGAGTACTCCCTGGAACTTCATTACCTGTACCCCAGCCTCCAACATCCAATCTCTACAGCTGTGAGAAATAAGTATCTGTGTTTAAACCACCATACACCCGTATTAGAGTACAGAAACCTGAACAAACAAAGCATCTCAATGAGAATAAAAAAGAAAAATAATTTTGTGTAGTTGAATAATTTACTTTATAAAACTCCTAATTTCACTACTTTCCTGGCTTTTACTTTCATGAACCTATTTCATTAAATTCAGCATCAAAGGATTGACAAAGATTGCTGCATCACATATTCTTTTCTTGCTTGCTTGTTTTGCGACAAGTTAGTCTGTGAATTTGGATTGATTCAGCCTTAATAAAAGAGCTATTCCTAAGACCTAAGACATTTTCTGTGGAAATTTTATTTACTTAATTTATGCTGGATGAGTTGAAATAACTTTTTTATATTCATCCATCATTTGGTTATGGACTTGTTTAGAAATATAATGTTTATTTAGTCTTTAGAAAATACTGCTAGGAATGTGTGGTATTTTAAACTTAAAATACTGCCCACCAGAGGGCTCTCATTTTTCTTCTATTTTGTTTTTGGAATATGAGCTGTATATTTTAATACATTATAATTTATACACTTGGAGAAATCAAATATATTTTCTAAGTATATGTGGAAATTCCACAAATGATTATTTAATTGCAATTAAATCTATTTAAAAGTGATTCTCATTGAGTTAGATTACTAAGTACATATAAAAGGCTGTGAAGACTGAGACACAAATAAATATGCATAATATTTGGGACTTTTTGTTTTGTTTTGCTGTTGTTGTTTCTTGGGCTTTGGTTTTTTTGTTTTTTTAAGATAGGATTTCACTATGTAGCCTCATCTGGCCTGGCACTCTCTATGCAGACAGACTGAACCCAGGCTCACAGAGATCTGCCCGCCTCTGCCTCCCAAGACTAAAGGTATGTGTTTCCACACCTGGCTATATATTTTTTTCTTTCTCTATAAAGTTATTTGTGAGAAGAATTATAGAATTAATTGTTATGGTTTGCACAAAAGAAAATGAAAGAAAATGTTATCTTTTAAAAGTCATAGAACACAACCTCCAAAATAAGATACATACACAGTTAATTTTACGTATAAATTTCCATAATACTAAAGGAAATTCTCTAAACTATGTTTGGAAATGGAGCTTGGATCATAGAATTAGTAAACTGAATCTATGCTTTAAAAATAATTTTAATTCACTATGCTGTGCATTAGGCCCATGTATATAACTATGACAGTGAAGTTATAGTTACTTTTTTTGAGAAACTCAGACTAAAGTGAACAGCAAATTTGAGGATACATTACAATAATAATGTTACTCCTATAAGGAAAATCTATTTTGGCCTAAGGAATTAGATTCTGGCTCATAGTTGATACTGCAGGTTGTACAGAATCTTCAATGTTTTTCAAAGCTGGTTGAAACTTTTATAATCATCAATACTGAGAAGGCTATTTTGCATAAATAATTAGTAAAAAATGACACAAGAAATGGTTTAGGACCACTTCAGAAATGGGTACATCTCTTTCAAAATTGGCTGTACATTTCTATGTTTACAGATGAATTATTATGCTTATATAATCTTTTACACATTATAAACTCTATAAGACATAAAATTAAAAGAGGTTCCAACATTTAAAAAAGATCTCCACTTCGTTGTCAAAACACACAGTTTCATCCAAAAAAATTCATTCCAGGGCTCTTGACATTGAGACGTTTTCACATGCATTTCTAATCTCTATATACATGACTATCACTGGTCACAGTCGCCCACCTTCTGAGCTCCT
>NW_008344991.1:748547-751155 GCF_000622305.1 Nannospalax galili
GGTGGCCCAATTCCAATGTGGATCAGAAGTTTTCAGACTTTCTCCTTAAGTCTGGAATCTTCTAAGGATGATTTTTGGCCTCAGGAACTTGGGTCTTGGATTGACCTGAGACCCTGGCCGTGACCGCGCCATGCAGGGATGCAAAGGCGGATGGGGCGGGAAGAAGCCCCAAGATTTCCCAGGGAGTGGATTGAGTAGCTGGGTTGTACTGGATGCAAAGGATCAGGGAGAGTAAAGGTAAGCCTCGGAGCCCCAGAAAGAGGCTGTCAGCCCCACAAAGAGGCTGGCGGGTGTTCCAGGACCAGGAAATAGAGGGAGGTGAGGGTGGGGCCAGGACCATAAGCTGTGCTCCTGGTGCCCAAGAAAGGCACTGAGTTGGTCTGGGTGAGAAGGGTCAGGAAGCAGTATTGGTTCCCCAGGTGTCTGGCTCCCCAAGCCTAGGAATGGCGCAGGGCCCAAACTAGGAGTATAGAATGGCGGTGGGCGGGGGGATGGAAGGGTGAATGTGGCTTAGGGAGTCCCCGCGCGAGGGCTGCGCTATAGACTTACCCCAAGAGGCCTGAGGATAGGAGAGTTAGCCGGTGGTGCAGGCCCAGGGAAGCAGAGAGAGGTGAGGGCAGGGCCAGGACCAAGGTAAGCCTCGGAGCCCCAGAAAGAGGCTGTCAGCCCCAGAAAGAGGCTGGCGGGTGTTGCAGGACCAGGGAAGTACAGGGAGGTGAGGACGGAACCAGGACCAGAAGCGGTGATCCTGGGGCCCAAGAAAGGCACTGAGTTGGTCTGGGCAAGAAGGGTCAAGAAGCAGTATTGGTTCCCCAGGTGTCTGGGGCCCCAAGACTAGGAATGACGCAGGGCCCAAACTAGGAGTATAGAATGATGGGGTGGGGGTGGGGGGGTGGAAGGGTGAATGTGGCTTAGGGAGTCCCGGCATTGCGCTATAGACTTACCCCAAGAGGCCTGAGGATGGTAGTGCCTCAAACAACAATTTTTAAAACCAAGCATTCTAATATAATATAATCCAAAAAATACTAATTTAAGACACATGCTAAGGAATAATTGTAGGAAAATAGTTAAATTATTGGTGGGGGTGGGGGGGTGGAAGGGTGAATGTGGCTTAGGGAGTCCCGGCATTGCGCTATAGACTTACCCCAAGAGGCCTGAGGATGGTAGTGCCTCAAACAACAATTTTTAAAACCAAGCATTCTAATATAATATAATCCAAAAAATACTAATTTAAGACACATGCTAAGGAATAATTGTAGGAAAATAGTTAAATTATTTTCCATAATTAAACCACATTTGTGTGACCAGAGAGATGGCTCAGCAGTTTGGAATACTGACTGGTCTTGTAGAGAACTTGGGTTCAAATCCCAGCACCCCCATGATGGCTGACAACCATTCATAACTCCAGTTCCAAGGGGTCTGATACCCTCTTCTGACCTCCTCAGAAATTGCCCAATGCAGGTACACATATGTATGTACAAGTAATACATTCATACACATAAAGTTTAAAAAAAAAACACATTTGCAGAAGGCCATAAAGTTCTGCGAATTTAATTTTTAATTTATTTATTTTTATTTTATGTGCATGAGTGTTTGACCTGCATATATGTAACTGCACCCTGGAGACTACAAAAGGACATTGGATCGACTGGTTGTTAGCCCCCATGTGAATGCTGGGAACTAGCACTGGGTCCTCTACAGAAAGCTATCAGTGCTCTTAACCTCTGAGCCATCACTCCAGCACCAAGGCCAAAAAACCGGAATGTACAGTAAGAACAGTGTAATTCATAACATAGAGTAGTCTCAAGCTGAACTGAAATGTTTTAGGTAGCATTTGTTTGTGTTGTCTGCATGTGATATACACAGTGCAAAGTGGCCATGTGGAAAATTTAGAACCAAGGTTGCAGCACATTTATGAAATGCAATATGGTGCACACAGCCAGATATATCTCCCATTTGTTACACTTTTCTAAAATTTATTCAAAAAATATTTTACTTACCAGGTCCCTCTATGTGAAGATAAGTCAAAGGTCCTGCTCAACCATGGCTGGCTTCACTTGGAAGCATGGAGGAAATGTTTCCTCTGTGTTGGCCCTCTTCTTTGTAAACTGGACACTGGTTCAAGTCCATCTGGTGAGGTCTCCACAGCCTCCTTGATCAAGAGGACAGGTGACCCACCACAATTTCAGGACATTTTGAGAGATTCTCATAGTCCCCTGGAACTAGTCGACCTAGGGGACAAGAAGCAAAAAGTGTCCTTTATGTCCCTCTGACGAACTTAGTATAGGCCTCAAAGTATGTCTGTTAAACATCCAAGAAGGTTAGTTCCACCCAACTGGTACTTTTAATTACTGTATGCCATGCAGATAAAGCTTGGGCAAAGACCAATTGTTCTGACGTATCTTCACATAGGCAGAACTGGTAAAAGAAAGGAGCCAGGGGCTCCTCTCATGTGACCCCTGAGGAATTGGTTTATCTGGGGCAACTGTATGGCCTTAAACACCCAAAAGGAAAGTATAACCAAAGATTAAAGGGGCCAGTATAATTTTTTAAGAGTCCATGTGCATAGCTAAAGGCTACATAACAAGCAACAATGCCAGACAGGCGA